>NW_027507748.1:1108938-1256902 GCF_037356315.1 Lithobates pipiens
TTTCTTCATCTTCTCTCTAACTCTCACTCTTTTTTCCTTTCCATCTTCACTTTTCTTTCTTATAACTTCTCTTTTTTCCTTCATCTTCTCTTCTTTTCATCTTATAATATAACTCTCTTTATTCCATCATACCTATCATCCCTTTCACTAAACACACACCCCACACCAACCCCTCTCCTACCTTCCCCCCTCTCCTAACACCTCCCCCCTCTCCTCATCCTCCATTCCTCCCCCTCTCCTAACACCTCCCCCTCCCTCATCCTTCCCCCCTCTCCTAACACCTCTCCCTCCCCTTCCTCATCCTTCCCCCTCTCCTAACACCTCCCCCTCTCCTAACCACCTCTACTCCTCCTCATCCTTCCCCCCCTCTCCTAACACCTCTCCCCTCTCCTCATCCTTCCCCCCTTTCCTAACACCTCTCCCTCCTCTCCTCATCCTTCCCCCCTCTACCTCCCCCTCTCTCCTCATCCTTCCCCCTCTCCTAACACCTCTCCCCCCTCTCCTCATCCTTCCCCCCTCTCCTAACACCTCTACCCGTCTCCTCATCCTTCCCCCCCTCTCCTAACACCTCTCCCCCTCCTACCCTCTACCCGTCTCCTCATCCTTCCCCCCTCTCCTAACACCTCTCCCCCCTTTCCTCATCCTTCCCCCCTTTCCTAACACCTCTCCCTCCTCTCCTCATCCTCCCCCCCTCTCCTAACACCTCTCCCCCCTCTCCTCATCCTTCCCCCCTCTCCTAACACCTCTACCCGTCTCCTCATCCTTCCCCCCTCTCCTAACACCTCTCCCCCCTCTCCTCATCCTTCCCCCCTCTCCTAACACCTCTCCCCCCTCTCCTCATCCTTCCCCCCTCTCCTAACACCTCTATCCGTCTCCTCATCCTTCCCCCCCTCTCCTAACACCTCTCCCCTCTCTCCTCATCCTCCCCCCCTCTCCTAACACCTCTCCCCTCTCTCCTCATCCTCCCCCCCCTCTCCTAACACCTCTCCCCTCTCTCCTCATCCTTCCCCCCCTCTCCTAACACCTCTCCCCTCTCTCCTCATCCTTCCCCCCTCTCCTAACACCTCTACCCGTCTCCTCATCCTCCCCCCCTCTCCTAACACCTCTCCCCCCTCTCCTAACACCTCTACCCGTCTCCTCATCCTTCCCCCCCTCTCCTAACACCTCTTCCCTCTCTCCTCATCCTCCCCCCTCTCCTAACACCTCTCCCCTCTCTCCTCATCCTACCCCCCCCCTCTCCTCATCCTCCTCCCTCTCCTAACACCTCTCCCCCCTCTCCTAACACCACTCTCCTCACCCTACCCCCCCTCTTCTTGATTTTTCCCCTTCTCTTCATCTCTTGCTTTTCTATCTCTTTTTTTCTCACAGAATATAACTGCCCATAATATTCTCTTAAAACTTCTGCTATTTCCTTAGTTTATTTGCCTTTTTATGTTCTTGCTCTAATCCATGGATTTCCTCCCTCAACTCTCTACTCTTTTTAATACCTTCTCTCTTCCTATTTGTACCTTGTGAAATATATATCCCTCTTATATAAGCTTTATGTGACTCCCAAATAATATTTTCCATATTCTCTTCATTTAAATTAGTGATAAAAAAAAAACTCCAATTCCTTTCTAATTATTTCCTCTCCCTTCTCGTCCAACAGTTCCCTATTCAATTTCCAGGAGAAGGGGGATTTCTGAAATCCTGGGATTTTGATCTTCAGGCATATTGGAGAATGATCAGACAATGTTCTAATTCCTATATCTGTGGATATCACCTCGTCCAGAACCCTATGTTCCACTAACCAGTAGTCGATCCTTGTGTACGTCCCGTGTACAGGGGAATAGAACGAGTAGTCTTGTATCCTTGGGTGCATAGTTCTCCACGCATCCATAAGCTGATACTGATATAGCCTGTGTTTTATTATTCTCCTCTGCTCCTTCCCAATCCCCTGCACACGGGACGAACTATCCATTTGCGGATTCATACAAAAGTTCATATCTCCAGCTATGATTACTCTTCCTCTCTTTAAATCCCATAATTTCTCCAACATTCCTTTCAGAAAAACCGTTGGACTTCTATTTGGGCAGTATATGTTAGCGAGGGTATAGTCTACTCCCCATAGTTTCCCCTTCAGAAAGAGGAATCTACCCCCCGGGTCGACTAGTCTTTCTTCTATTTTATAGTATACCTCCCGTCCTATACCGATAGCTTGAGTAAGAATCTCCATAAAACCACACCGGGAACCTAGGGGAATATATTCTAATCTTGCTTTCGTATGATAGATGGGTTTCCTGTAAGAACACTATACCCGCTTCATATTGTTCTATTTCTTTCAAAATTTTAAACCGCTTTGCTGATTCATTTAGCCTCCTAACGTTATATGACAAACAATTAACTATAGACATAGATTTTAGTCAGGCTGGTTTTTTCTCTTTTCTCACTTAACGAGGTTCTCTGCTGTCGAGTCTTCTTTCTCCCCCCACCCCATCCCCCCCTCCCAACCTCCTCCCAACCCTCCCAGACCCCTCTTTGGTCCTTGTACCTATATCCAGAATATATCCCCATCCTGGAATATGTACCTCACCCCTTGGGGTGAAGCTCCAAGCCCGGCATTCCGTGTCCCTCCACTCCCCCCCCCGGCCATGAAGGCCCGGTAGACATAGGGGGGGAGAGGAGGGAGCAGATAGTCGAGGGAGGCTCTTCCCGTTTCCACCCATACCCACATTAAATTTTATTTACTTTACCTCTCCCATCTCGTTTCTTTTGTAATAAATTACACCACCCCCCCCCCTCTCCCCCTACCCCCCCTACATAAAGCTCTCTGCCCTATTCCCTCTTCAATTAGTCTTTCTTCTCTTTCCGATCGCTTAGGTATACTAATGGTTGGAATCTGTAACTCTGTACAAAAGTCCTGTACTTCTTCCAGAAATTTCAATCTAACCGTCTTTCCGTCCCTATGTACTATCAATGCTGCAGGGAACCCCAACTATATTTAATATTAGCTTGTCTTAAATGTTCTAGTAATGGTTTTAATTGTCTTCTTCTGGATAATGTTTCACTTGACAAGTCCGCAAATACTTGCAAAGTTGTTTGCTCGTATTGCAACGGGTGTCTCTCTCTGAGGTTCCTCCATATTTTCTCCTTGTCTGTATACCAATGGAATTTAACAATGACATCTCGTGGGGTTTCCTCCTTCATTCCTAGAGGCTTTCTGATTCTATGTACTCTATCGATCTTTAACTCCTCGTCCTCTTCTCGTCCTAGCAGGGGGTTAAATATTTTCCTTATTTTTTCTTCCAGTTTCTCTCCGTTTTGCTCTGGGAGGGCTCTTATCCTTAGATTTTGGCGTCTATTTTGATTTTCCTGTGCTTCCATTTTATAAAAGGTATTTCTTTGGTTTATTTGCAGTGCTTTCACTTGCGATTTTAATTCTGCGATTTCTTGTGTTTGTTTCTCAGTTCTCTCCTCAGCCTCTTCTACTCTCTGCAGCAAATGGCCCAGATCCATCCGGACATTTGTAATCTCACTCTTAATTAAACTTTCCATCCTTTCAAACATTGCCATCATCTCGATCTTTGTGGGCATTTGAGCTATACTTCGCTGTTCTTCCCCTTCCCCCTCCTTAGTTTCCATCTCTCTCTCTGTTTGTGTTTCTTCTCTTGTTTTATCTCCTTGGGCTCCTTTAAACTTAGCCATTTCCTTTTTTGCGTTTTTGGTTGGCAAGGATGTTTTTTTTCTACATCTGGGCTTTTTTGGTTACCCTCTTTAGTTGTCAAATATTTTTGTATTGAACTAGCAGTTACACTAGTATTTAAACTCTCCCTCGGGGCTTTAGGTTCTGTTGTTTTATGTGATCTTCCCCTCATCATGTATCTTGTTCATTTATCTTGTTTGACAAATTACTTGTCCTATATAGAGGGGAGTACCTCTCGGTTCCATTCTTTGCTTTTATTGATTTGAAAGGAGGGGTAAGGGGAGAGAAGAATATCCTGACGTTTCACCTCTCAGGCTCCCTAGTTTAGATGGAATACTTCTCTTCACTTTTGCTTTAAGAATTGAAAATTCTGCAACTTGTTGGATTTTTTTTTTTTTTACTTATTTTATTAGGGCACCCTTAAAGATCCCGTAAAGGACCTATAAAAAACGTACCCTTCGTCCCTTTTTTCCGATCTCTATATAGCGTAAGAGGGGCGGGAGGACACGTAGAGAGAGAGGAAAGAAAGAAAAAAAAAACGCAAAAGGGGGGAATGTCCTTATACTTTTGCAGCTCTATTTCAGCTTGACCCAATTGTCTAATCAGCTGCTATCCACCACAGAATGGAAAGTTACTCTCCAGTAGATATCGCTCCGAGCTTATCGCATAGTTAAATCGCAGAGTTCATCACTTAATTCACAGCTTAGTTCGTAACATAGTTCATAACCTTTCAAATCAGTACTAAGCTGTATCAATACATAGTCCTTAAGTGAAATAAAAACTCAATACTAGTTTCAGCTGTCAGTTTAGTAATTCCAGCGTTTAATCAGTTGAGCCGCTCCTAGGGTTATTAGGCAGTCATTGACATTTAAATAGGTCCTCTCGTTAGTACAGTTCATGCAAATCGTTAAATTCTATAGATCTCATGGGTTCATAGTTTTCAAACAAAATCATTGTTCCATCAAGACCTCTCTTATGTCTCCAGTCACTTAACCCTCTCAGGCCCCCTAGTTTAGATGGAATTGAAAATTCTGCGACTTGGTGGATTTTTATTTTTTTTTGTATTTTATTTTGCTGGGACACCTATGAAAATCCTATAAAGAACCTATGAAAAACGTACCATTCATCCCTCTTTCCCGGTCTCTGTATAGCGTAAGAGAGGCGGGAGGATACGAGAAAAAAAAAATAAAACCGCGGGGGGGGAAGAAAAAAGGGAATGTCCTTATACTTTTGAAGCTCTATATTAGCTTAACCCAATTATCTAATCAGCTGCTATCCACCACAGGAAGGAAAGTTACTCTCCAGTAGGTATCGCTCCGAGCTTATCGCATAGTTAAATCACAGAGTTCATCACTTAATTTGCAGCTTAGTTCGTAACATAGTTCATAACCTTTTCAGTCAGTACTAAGCTGTATCAATACTTAGTCCTTAAGTGTGCTTAAAACTCAGTACTAGTTTCAACTATCAGTTTAGTAGTTCCAGTACTTCCAGCATTTAATCAATTGAGCCACTCCTAGGGTTATTAGGCAGTCATTGACATTTAAACAGGTCCTCTCATTGGTACAGTTCATACAGTTCATACAAACATTTGAATTCCGTAGCTCTCATAGAACCATAGGTTTCAAAAAGAATCATTGCTCCATCAAGACCTCTCTTATGTCTCCAGTCATTTCAATTTTAGCCAGCCCCAGCTGCTGCATTTCTCCCTCAGTTAGTCATCAAATCACTTTAGCTTCCACAGCAAACACAGTTCACGATGCAACAGCACTGGATAACCTAGGGGCTCTGGAGGGTAGTATACAGAGCATAATATACAGAGCACACAAAGGCAGAGAAAAGAGGGGGGACGTATGGAGGAGACAGAGGGGAGGCCAGCACCAACAATCACTCGTGGGGTCTCAGGATCAGGTGTTTTCTCTTGCAGCCATTTTTTTGATTGAACCAGGGATATCTCTCACTTACCCCTGTTCAGTTTCCTGCATCCTTTACTGCTGTCCACCCCGATCTATCAGTCGCTCCTCCTTGGTCTCCTGATCCAATATCGTGGGGAATAGGCATCTGCGGGGGTCACCATGTGCGGTCCTCTAACACGGTGTTCTATCCCACTTCACCAGCAATTGCATCGGACTTGCTGCCATGGATCTCCTGCCTCCCCTTCTGTCCTCACAGACACCGCCTCGGGCTCCTCCCCCAGCCTTCCCACATCACATCCTCCCCCAGCTGCTGAGGGCACCACATGCTTGACCAGACATATGCTGACCTGCCATGTAGCTCGTTGGCAAGCGTACATCAAAGACGCACACCAAAGAACAAAGCAGACCTCTCCTTGCTCCTCATCAGCTGGGATCTCCAACCCCACTAGACCTTCAGTCCCCTCTGAAACCTGCTCTAAGAGGAATGAAGGTGTAGAATTAGGTGTGTCACAGCCAAGTGCTTGCTAGCACTCTGCTAGCAGTACACCCACGTCCGATTATAGCAGGCAAATTTTTGTGGGGTTCCTCAGTGGCAGGTCCCCAAATGCCACTTTTTCTCATGGAAGGCGATTCCAGCTCTCTACCGGCACGTGGAAGGCAATGTCCTTGCCTCGCTGGACAGGGCGGTCAGCGGTAAGGTGCATATTATCGCTGACTCATGGTCCAGCAGGCATGGACAGGGACGTTACCTGTCTTTCATGGCCCATTGGGTCACTCTTCTGGCAGCTGGGAGGATGCAGGACAAGATGCAGTAGTGTTGGAGGTTGTTCCGTCACCACGCCTCCAAAATGCTACAACTGGTTGTGACACACCTCTCTCCTCCATCCCCTCCTCTTCTTCTTCCTCCATGGCCTCTTCTAGTGCTCTGTCCTCAGAACCAGCCGTGCTTCGTAGGCTTTCAAGGGGCTACACAAGTACGCAGGCAAAATGATGCCATGCCGTGCTTGCGCTGGTTTGTTTGGGGGACAGGAGCCACACTGGGGCAGATATTTTGTCAGCTCTGCAGGGACAGGCCGAAAGGTGGTTGACGCCATGCCAGCTTAAGCCAGGAATGGTGGTTTGCGACAATGGTACCAACCTCCTCTCCACTCTCCAACAGGGACAACTGACCCATGTGCCCTGTGTGGCTCACGTCCTTAACCTGGCGGTGCAGCGGTTACTGGGCAGGAACCCGGGCTTACAGTATGTCCTGAAGCAGGCCAGGAAAGTCTGTGTGCATTTCTGCTGATCATTTAATGCCTGTTCTCGGCTGGCTGAGCGCCAAAAGGAGTTGAACCTGCCCAAGAACTGCCTTATATGTGACATGCCCACCAGGTGGAACTCAACGTTGGCCATGCTGCAGCGGCTGCACACGCAGCAGAGGGCCATCAATGGGTACCTGTGCCACTATGGCACCAGGACAGGGTCAGGGGAGCTCGGTTTTTTCTCACCACGCCAGTGGGGCATGATCAGGGATGCATACACTGTCCTGTCACCATTTGAGGAGGCCACAAGGATGGTGAGCAGTGACAGTGGATGCATCAGTGACACTGTACCTCTTGTCCACCTGTTAGAGCATACGCTGCGTAGAATAATGGACAGGGCACTTGAGGCAGAACAGAGGCAGGAAGAGGAGGACTTCCTTGCCTCTCAAGGCCCCCTTTATCCAGACAATGTTCCTGCTGTCCCACCCATCACACAGGAAGAGGACGAGGAGGAGGAGCAGGAGGAGGAGGATGATTGTGTCAGCATGGAGGTGGAGGCTGGCACTCAGCATCAGCACCAGTCTTGTAGAGATGATTTACAGTCCCAAGAAAGCCGTGGACTTGTACGTGGCTGGGAGGAGGTAGCTGCAGTTCATGTTGTCCTTAGTGACCCAGAGGACTCCGGAATGAATGCCTCAGCTAACCTACGGTGCATGGCCTCCCTGATCCTGCAAAGCCTGCGGAAGGATCTTCATATTCTTTGGATCAAGGAGAGGGACCATTACTGGCTGGCCACTCTCCTTGATCCACGGTACAAGGGTAAGGTTGTTGACCTTATCTTGCCGTCGCAGAGGGAGCAGAGGATGTCTCTCCGGGAGGCCTTGCAGAAAGGTCTGTGCAACGCGTTCCCAGAGACTGGGAGGTTACAAACTCCTGGTCCTGGACAACGTGTTGCTGAGGCATCGGTCAGAAGGCGCTGTGGAGAAGGAGGCCGTCTGACCGATGCTTTCAGACAATTTTTTAGTCCGCAGCCCCAAGGTATGATCGGTTCCAGCAACCATCGGCAGCATCTGATTTACATGGTACAGGAATACCTAGGGGCAAGGTCAGACTTGGACACCTTTCCCACCGAAAATCCTCTGGCTTACTGGGTCTTGAGGATGGATCACTGGCCAGAGCTTGCACAGTATGCAATTGAGCTACTGGCCTGTCCTGCATCCAGCGTTCTTTCAGAACGCACCTTCATAGCTGCTGGTGGCTTTGTTACCAATCACAGGGTGCGCTGTCCACCGACTCGGTTGATCGACTGACCTTCATAAAGATGAATCAGTTTTGGATCACCACCAGCTACCAAACACCTGAAGCTGATGTAACCAAATTTTTTTTTAAATATCACATCCCTTCAAGACTGCCTATGCTGAGTGACTGTCCTGTTATGTTGATTGTCTTTCCTCTTCCTCCTCCGCTGATATGTTGGAAGAACATTTTTGGTTTTGGGTGATGCAACCAGCCCAATTTTTAAGCCCCTTTTTAACAGGGGCATTTAATTACAATTTTTGATGTAATGCTTTGCAGCAGGGCTCATTCCTGCACTACAACTAGAGTATATGGGAGAGGCTGCAGTGTCGTGGCACCAGCACCAGTGCCTAAGGCCCAATTTTTAAGCCCCTGTTTAAAAGGGGCATTTAATTACAATTTTTGATGGAATGGTTTGCAGCAGGGCTCATTCCTGCACTACAACTAGAGTATATGGGAGAGGCTGCAGTGTCGTGGCACCAGCACCCAAGGCCCAATATTTCAGCCCCTGTTTAACAGGGGCATGTAATTACAATTCTTGATATAATATTTCACAGCAGGGCCCGTTCCTGTGCCCACTGAGAGTAACTGTGAGGACTTATAGTGTTATGGCACCAGCACCAAAACCACTAAAGGCCCAATTTTACTACCACTGTTCAACAATGGCATGGAATTACAATTCTTGATATAATCGTTCACAGCAGGGCACTCCAGCGCCCACCAAGAGTCACTTTGAGGGCTTACAATGTTGTGGCAAAACCAACACCTTGTTCCGCCATTTCTGCAGAGCATATAGGGCAAGCCCCTACTTTCAAACATCCACCTTACAAACGTCTCCTACTTGCAAACGGAAGGAGGCAACAGGAAGTGAAATGAAAAAAAGACGGATGGCAAAACAAATTATACAGGGGTGATAACCCTATGTTTTCCAAAAAGCTTAAAAATAGATTTTATGACTGGAGCTACACTTTAAAAATGTACCAGTTCAAAATTACAAACAGATTCTACTTAACACAACAAACCTACACAGTCCTTGTCTTGATTGCACCGCCTGTATACTGCTGTTCTGAGTATATAGGGCCTGGGGGTCACATGTCTTTCCTTTTTTCAATATGGGTATGGGGTTCCCCTTAATATCCGTACAAGACCCAAAGGGGCTGGTAATGGGCAGGGGGGCTACCCATGACATTTTTCTTAATGATTTTCATCCATATTGTTGGAACCAGATATTACATTAAAAACGTAAGCAGTTTTAAACATTTTTTTTTCTGTTAGAAATGTCATTTTGGCTGAAAAAATCAACAATTTAATGAGAGAGATACACCATTTGGAACAAGACCATAAAAAAAGTAGGTCACAAAAAGATCTGGTACTTAAAAAGATATTAACGGCAAGGATGGAGCTGAAGGACCTTCTAGACCAAGAAGCTATGATGGTGTTTAAAGGGTTGGCCAAGGAACAGTATATATGGGGAGATAAACCAAGTAAGTTTCTAGCTAGAATGTTAAAAAAGAAAAAAGGGAAAAATTTTATTGGGGTAATTAAGAATAAAAATGGAAAAATGTTCCATACCACCAAAGACATAGCAGAAATCTTCAGATTATACTTCGAGGGGATATTCTCAGATAGTAATATAGGTGCAAAAAACGGAGAGAAAGAGAAGAAGATCAGGGAATTTCTGGAAAAAACTGTACTAACTAAAATTAACCCCACTGAAAGTGAGATGCTCGAAAGGCCAGTCTCGGAAGAAGAAATAGTTAGAGCACTATTAAAATCAGCTACAGGAAAATCCCCGGGACCAGATGGTTTTACAACATTTTATTACAAAACATTTAGAGAGGCCCTTGTCCCCCAAATGTGCCGGTATATGAATGGTTTGGGAGAAGAGTATGGAATGAGTAGGGAAGATTTAATGGCAACAATCACATTAATCCGGAAAGAAGGCAAAGATCCCATACAGTGTACCAGCTATAGGCCGATCTCGCTGTTAAACGCAGATACAAAACTTTATGCTAAAGTACTTGCAGAGCGAATGAAGGATTTAATGACAACACTGGTTCACCCAGATCAGACAGGATTTATAGGTGGTCGGGAGGGGAAGGACAACGGAATAAAGACACTTCTCCTGCTCCAGAAGATGCGACAGGGTGGAACCCCCAGTCTGCTTCTGTCGCTGGACGCACAGAAAGCCTTCGACAGAGTAGACTGGGGGTTTATGTTTAAGACACTGGAGAAGATGGGGTTAGGACCAAAGATGTTACAGAGGGTGAAGGTATTGTACGATCATCCAAAGACATGTATAAAAGTTAACGGGTGTGAGTCAGAGTCTTTTGAGATGGAGAGGGGTACAAGGCAGGGTTGCCCGCTTTCACCCCTCCTATTTGTGCTCTCCTTGGAACCACTTTTAGCGGCAATAAGGGGAGACTCTGGAATAGAGGGGGTGAAAGTGGGAAAAGTTGAATACAAATATTCCGCTTTTGCGGACGATATATTATTGTATTTAAACAACCCAAAGACATCTATGCCAGAATTATTAAATTTACTAGACCAATACGGGGAAGTGTCAAATTTTAAAATAAATAGGTCAAAATCGGAGATAATGAATATCAATATTAGCAAGCGAGAGGCACAAAGTATGCAACAGAATTGGAAAATCCAGTGGAGGAGCGAACTGAAATACTTAGGGATAAAACTATCAAAAACAGAAAGGAGAATGTACCGCTGTAACTACATCCCGTTATTAGATGAGATACAGGCAGAATGTAAAAGGTGTAGTTATAGACCACTATCGTGGTTGGGGAGAATAAACTCATTAAAGATGATAATATTCCCTAAAATCTTATATAGGTTTCAGATGCTCCCAATACCTTTGTCCAATGTTTACCTGTCAAAATTAAAAACCATCCTAATGAAATTTGTGTGGAAAAATAAAAAAGCTAGGGTGGCCTTCGCGACACTTCGACAACCAAAAAATAGGGGTGGAGTGGCAATGCCAGACGTGCAGACTTATTATGAAGCAGTTGTAGTGTCTAGAGTGAGTGAATGGAGTATAAGGGATAACACAGAGAAAAGATGGGTGAGATTGGAACACGAATTATGTAGAACAAAATTGGAGAAGCAAATTTGGAACCCACCACATGAGAGAAGTGTATTTTTGGAAGGGAATAACATTACACGAAACACGTTGCGGATTTGGGATAAGATATATAGGCAATTTAATGGGAAATACAATTCACCACTTATAGCGTTAAAGCACAATATTTTTTTTTTTTACCAGGGTGTCAGGAGATAGGAGGAAACTGGGTCAAGGAAGAGGTAAAATTAAAAGATGTAATGAAAGGGCACCATATCACGAGTTGGCACAAAAAAAAAGAGATGATGATAATTGATGAGTGGAGGTACGCTCAGCTTTCGAGTTTTATTAAAAAACTCCCCTCACAGATTAGATCAGCGGAAGATTTAACTCCTCTGGAACAGCTATGTACATTAAAGACATCAAAGAAAATTGTTTCGAGATGGTATAGAACGCTGTTGGAGGGAGTAGAGCTGGGGGTACCTGCGTACATCAAAAAATGGGAGAGGGAACTAGGAACCCAACCAGATAATACAATATTAAGGAAAATATTTAAATTAGTGCATGGCTCAGCGGTAGATGCTGGAACAGCGGAAATGAGTGTCAAATGTATGACGAGATGGTACTACACCCCAGAGAGGAAAAGCAAATTTCAGCGGGACGGTGCCAGGGAATGTTGGCGGGGATGTAGAGAGTTGGGCACGATGTCACATCTGTGGTGGAGTTGTCCAAAAATAAAACCGTACTGGAACCAAATCCTAGCCTTCATTAAAGAGATTACAAACAAAGAGGTGAAAGCTGATCCCTGGGTAGTGTTATTCCATGGGACAAGAACTGGGCTCAGACAATATAAGGAATCGGTGATTCCCCATCTGCTGAATGCAGGTAAAAAATTAATACCGAAAAAATGGCAAGAGAAGGAGGCCCCGTCAATGTGGGAATGGGTGGATTCGGTAGAAAAGACCTATAAGATGGAGTGTTTGAGAGGTAGCTTGGAAGAGCGGAGCAGTACACCAATTACAGAGAAATGGAAGTGTTGGGTAGATTTTAGGAAGAAATGGCTCATCTCAGAGGGGTTGAGGAAGCCCTAAAATAGGTGCAGACAAGATACAACAAGGTACAAACTAGATAGAAATTAAAACTCTCACAGGGAAAACAGGATAAGGTGGTCCACAGATAGGAAGGAGGGGGGGGGGGGTCGAGGCAAGAACAAGAAGGGGGATAAGATGGGAGTGTGATACCGAGAGGGATGATATGGTTAATATGCAAAGTAGTAAGCCTGGTATTATCACTCTCAAAAAAAAAAAAAAACTCGCCACTATGATGTGACTGCATGGAAGGGACGCTGAGCTCTAAGCTGAGGTGGTCCCATGGTTATTAAATTGATTTCACTGAGTGGAAAAAAAAAAGAAAAAAAAAAAAGAAATGTCATTTTGTGCAGGGACTGTTCTAAACACGGGAAACACGTGGCACTTCACAGACATACTATAGACACCCCTCAGGCACCATATTTAAAGGAATATTTCACTTTTTTTCACTTTAATAGTCAGTAAAATCAGTGCTCCTGCCAAAACGGCCATTTCTAAAAACATTTTAGGCATTGACCCATGTCCCTTGGGGCAGGAGCCAGGTCCATGGGGACATGGTGCTTTGAGGGGTCACAGACCCCCAAAGCATCCTCCCAATGTTGAGGGCATGTGGCCTGCTACAGTTCAGGGGGGGGGGGCGCTCTCTCGTCCCCCCTCTTTTCCTGCGGCCTGTCAGGTTGCGTGCTCGGATAAAGGGTCTGGTATGGATATTTAGGGGGTACACCACGTCAATTTTTTTTTTTAAATTTGAAGCGAGGTTTCCCTTAACCACTTGCCGACCGCCGCACGACGATGTACGTCCATTTTTTGAAGAGGGATATCTCGGTAGCGGCAGCAGCTGCTGCCACAACCGATATATCCATCTCTTCAGGCGGCGGTCGGCTGTACGATAACGGTGGTCTCCGCGGCGGATTCGCCACGAGATCACCGTTATCGGCGGCGGGAGAGGTGCCACTCCCCCTCCCGCCGCCCTCCCACACCTTCCGCCGCTTACCGGAGCCGTCGGTAGCGGCGGAGGCGATCGGGTCCTTCCGTCTGCTAGGCATAGAGACAAGTGAGGCTAAGATGGCCCCCACTCGTCTCTATACCATAGGAGGGCGGAAGCGACGTCAAAACGTCATTTCTGCCCATACCTCTTAAAGGTATATTTTTTTTTTAAAAGTCAGATTTTCTTCTTTTTTTTTTGCATTTTAGCGCAAATATGAGATGTGAGGAGTTTTTGACCCCCCGGATCTCATATATAAGAGGACCTGTCATGCTTTTTTCTATTACAAGGGATGTTTACATTCCTTGTAATAGGAATAAAAGTGATCCATTTTATTTTATTTTTTTAAAAAGTGTAAAAATAAATAAAATAAATTAAAATAAATAAGAAAAAAAAAAAAAAATTAAAAACACCCCGTTACGACGAGCTTGCGCACAGAAGCGAGCGCATACGTGAGTAGTGCCCGCATACGAAAACGGTGGTCAAACCACATATGTGAGGTATCGCCGCGATCGGTAGAGCGAGAGCAATAATTCTAGCCCTAGACCTCCTCTGTAACGCAAAAAATACAACCTGTAGAATTTTTTAAATGTCGCTTATGGAGATTTTTGAGGCTAAAAGTTTGACGCCATTCCACGAGCGGGCGCAATTTTGAAGCGTGACATGTTGGGTATCAATTTACTCGGCGTACCATTATCTTTCACAGTATAAAAAAAATCGGGCTAATTTTACTGTTGTCTTATTTTTTTATTCAAAAAAGTGAATTTTTTCCAAAAAAAGTGCGCTTCTAAGACCGCTGCGCAAATACGGTGTGAAAAAAAGTATTTCAATGACCGCCATTTTATTCTCTAGGGTGTTAGAAAAAAAACAATATAAAATGTTTGGGGGTTCTAAGTAATTTTCTAGCAAAAAAAACTGTTTTAAACATGGAAACACCAAGTCCTGGTCCTTAAGTGGTTAATATCCATACCAGACCTGAAGGGCCTGGTAATTGAATTTGGGGGAACCCCACGTTTTTTTTATCAATGACTTTCAATGAGTGTTCTCTGTATTGCGGAAGCCGACAATTCATTATAGCCACAGGTGATTTTAAATAAAATAATTTCTGTAGAAATGACACTTTGTGCAGGGACAGTTCTAAGCACGGGAAACATGCGCCCCTTCACAGGCATACTATAGACACCCCCAGGTATAAAATTTAAAGGAATATTACACTTTTATTGTTTCACTTTAATCATTATTAAAATTACTGCTCCCGGACAAACGGCCGTTTTTAAAACTTTTTTTGCATTAATCCATGTCCCCTGGGACAGGACCCGGGTCCCCAAACCCTTTTTAGGACAGTAACTTGCATATTAGCCTTTAAAATTAGCACTTTAGATTTCTCCCATAGACTTGTAGAGGGTGTTCCCGGCTTTTCGAATTTGCCGCAAACACCCCAAATTGTTCACTGAACAGGCAAACAGGCAATGTTCGAGTCAAACATGAGTTTGACTCAAACTCGAAGCTCATCCCTAGTAATTATTACTTTTCTACTAGTTCCAGTAAAAATATGTTCTGGTTAACTACAATTGGTGTGAAGCGTTGTTCCTTCTCCCACAGGTAGGTGGAGCAGTGGATACCCAGGTACAGGTAAAGGTACATTATTGTTGTATTGAGCCAAGTTACTGGAGGTGCAAAATCAGAGTACAGGCCCAGCAAAAACCAGAAGCTCCTTCGGGGATTAGTGCTACATATATATTGTACATATGCTCAATTATATACATATACACACATAAATACACACACACACTGAGATACATACATGCACTCAGATACAAACAAACATGAATAAATACATTAGACACAACATACTATGAGATGAATACTTCCATATGTAGTCTGGTAATGGGTAGTTTCTCTCCTCCCCTCTCTGTCCTGTTGTCCCCTCCTCCCACTCCATGTAGCTCCTCCCTCTGCCCGCCCACACACTCACAGCTCCTCCCTCTGCCCGCCCACACAATTACAGCTCCTTCCTCTGCTCACCCACACACTTACAGCTCCTACCTCTGCCTGCCCACACACTCACAGATCCTTTCTCTGCCCACCCACACACTCACAGCTCCTTCCTCTGCTCGCCCACCCACACACTCACAGCTCCTTCCTCTGCTCGCCCACACACTCACAGCTCCTCCCTCTGCCCGCCCACACACTCACAGATCCTCCCTCTGCCCACCCACACACTCACAGATCCTTTCTCTGCCCACCCAAACACTCATAGCTCCTTCCTCTGCCCGACCCACACACTCATAGCTCCTTCTTCTGCCCGCCCACACACTCACAACTCCTCCTTCTGCCTGCCTACACACTCACAGCTCCTTCCTCTGCTCGCCCACACACTCACAGCTCCTCCCTCTGCTCACCCACACACTCACAGATCCTTTCTCTGCCCACCCAAACACTCACAGCTCCTTCCTCTGCCCGCCCACACACTCACAGCTCCTCCCTCTGCCGTCCCACACACACAAAGCTCCTTCCTCTGCTCGCACGCACACTCATAGCTCCTTCCTCTGCCCACCCACACACTCACAGCTCCTCCCTCTGCCCTCACACACACTCACAGCTCCTCCCTCTGCCCGCCCGCACACTCACAGCTCCTTCCTCTGCTCGCCCGCACACTCACAGCTCCTTCCTCTGCGCGCCCACACACTCACAGATCCTCCCTCTGCCCACCCAACTACTCACAGCTCCTTCCTCTGCGCGCCCACACACTCACAGATCCTTTCTCTGCCCACCCAAACACTCACAGCTCCTTCCTCTGCTTGCCCACACACTCACAGCTCCTCCCTCTGCTCACCCACACACTCACAGCTCCTCCCTCTGCCCACCCACACACCCACAGATCCTTTCTCTGCCCACCCAACTACTCACAGCTCCTTTCTCTGCCCACCCAAACACTCACAGCTCCTTCCTCTGCCCGCCCACACACTCACAGCTCCTCCCTCTGCCCGCCCACACACTCAAAGCTCCTTCCTCTGCTCGCACGCACACTCATAGCTCCTTCCTCTGCCCACCCACACACTCACAGCTCCTCCCTCTGCCCTCACACACACTCACAGCTCCTCCCTCTGCCCGCCCGCACACTCACAGCTCCTTCCTCTGCTCGCCCGCACACTCACAGCTCCTTCCTCTGCTCGCCCAACCACACACTCACAGCTCCTTCCTCTGCTCGCCCACACACTCACAGCTCCTCCCTCTGCTCGCCCACACACTCACAGCTCCTCCCTCTGCCCACCCACACACCCACAGATCCTTTCTCTGCCCACCCAACTACTCACAGCTCCTTTCTCTGCCTGCCCACACACTCATAGCTCCTTCCTCTGCCTGTCCACACACTCACAGCACCTCCCTCTGCCTGCCAACACACTCACAGCACCTCCCTCTGCCCGCCCACACACTCACAGCTCCTTCCTCTGCCCACCCACATACTCACAGCTCCTCCCTCTGCCCGCCCACAAACTCACAGCCTCTTCCTCTGCCCACCCACAAACTCACAGCTCCTCCTTCTGCCCACCCACACACTCACAGCTCCATCCTCTGCCCACCCACACACTCATAGCTCCTTCTTCTGCCCGCCCACACACTCACAACTCCTCCTTCTGCCTGCCTACACACTCACAAATCCTTCCTCTGCCACACGCACACTCTCAGCTCCTTCCTCTGCCCACCCACACACTCACAGCTCCTCCCTCTGCCCACCCACACACTCACAGGCTCTTCATCTGACTGCCCACACACTCACAGCTCCTCCTTCTTCCCACCCACACATTCACAGCTCCTTCCTATGCCCGCCCACACACTCACAGCTCCTCCCTCTGCCCACCCACACAATTACAGCTCCTTCCTCTGCTCGCCCACACACTCACAGCTCCTACCTCTGCCCGCCCACACACTCACAGATCCTTTCTCTGCCCACCCACACACTCACAGCTCCTTCCTCTGCCAGCCCACACAATCACAGCTCCTTCCTCTGCTCGCCCACCCACACACTCACAGCTCCTTCCTCTGCTCGCCCACACACTCACAGCTCCTCCCTCTGCCCACCCACACACTCACAGATCCTTTCTCTGCCCACCCAAACACTCACAGCTCCTTCCTCTGCCCGACCCACACACTCATAGCTCCTTCTTCTGCCCGCCCACACACTCACAACTCCTCCTTCTGCCTGCCTAAACACTCACAGCTCCTTCCTCTGCTCGCCCACACACTCACAGCTCCTCCCTCTGCCCACCCACACACTCACAGATCCTTTCTCTGCCCACCCAAACACTCACAGCTCCTTACTCTGCCCGCCCACACATTCACAGCTCCTTCCTCTGCTCGCCCGCACACTCACAGCTCCTTCCTCCGCTCGCCCAACCACACACTCACAGCTCCTCCCTCTGCCCACCCACACACTCACAGATCCTTTCTCTGCCCACCCAAACACTCACAGCTCCTTCCTCTGCCCGCCCACACACTCACAGCTCCTCCCTCTGCCCGCCCACACACTAAAAGCTCCTTCCTCTGCTCGCACGCACACTCATAGCTCCTTCCTCTGCCCACCCACACACTCACAGCTCCTCCCTCTGCCCTCCCACACACTCACAACTCCTCCCTCTGCCCGCCTGCACACTCACAGCTCCTTCCTCTGCTCGCCCGCACACTCACAGCTCCTTCCTCTGCTCGCCCAACCACACACTCACAGCTCCTTCCTCTGCTCGCCCACACACTCACAGCTCCTCCCTCTGCTCGCCCACACACTCACAGCTCCTCCCTCTGCCCACTCCCACACTCACAGATCCTTTCTCTGCCCACCCAACTACTCACAGCTCCTTCTCTGCCTGCCCACACACTCATAGCTCCTTCCTCTGCCTGCCCACACACTCACAGCACCTCCCTCTGCCCGCCAACACACTCACAGCACCTCCCTCTGCCCACCCACACACAGCTCCTTCCTCTGCCCACCCACACACTCACAGCTCCTCCCTCTGCCCGCCCACACACTCACAGCCTCTTCCTCTGCCCACCCACAAACTCACAGCTCCTCCTTCTGCCCACCCACACACTCACAGCTCCATCCTCTGCCCACCCACACACTCATAGCTCCTTCCTCTGCCCGCCCACACACTCACAACTCCTCCTTCTGCCTGCATACACACTCACAGCTCCTTCCTCTGCCACACGCACACTCACAGCTCCTTCCTCTGCCCACCCACACACTCACAGCTCCTCCCTCTGCCCACCCACACACTCACAGGCTCTTCCTCTGACCGCCCACACACTCACAGCTCCTCCTTCTTCCCGCCCACACATTCACAGCTCCTTCCTATGCCCACCCACACACTCACAGCTCCTCCTTCTGCCCGCCCACACACTCACAGCTCCTTCCTCTGCCCGTCCACACACAGCTCCTCCCTCTGCCCGCCCACACACTCACAGCTCCTCCCTCTGCCCACCCACACACTCACAGCTCCTTCCTCTGCCCACCTACACACTAACAGCTCCTCCCTCTGCCCGCCCACACACTCACAGCCTCTTCCTCTGCCCTCCCACACACACACAGCTCCTACTTCTGTCCACCCACACACTCACAGCTCCTTCCTCTGCCTGCCCACACACTCACAGCTCCTACTTCTGCCCGCCCACACATTCACAGCTCCTTCCTCTGCCCGCCCATACACTCACAGCTCCTCTTTCTGCCCACCCACACACAGCTCCTTCCTCTGCCCGTCAACACACTCACAGCTCCTCCCTCTGCCCGCCCACACACTCACAGCTCCTCCTTCTGCCCGCCCACACACTCACAGCTCCTTCCTCTGCCCGTCCACACACAGCTCCTCCCTCTGCCCACCCACACACTCACAGCTCCTTCCTCTGCCCACCTACACACTAACAGCTCCTCCCTCTGCCCGCCCACACACTCACAGCCTCTTCCTCTGCCCTCCCACACATGCAGCTCCTACTTCTGTCCACCCACACACTCATAGCTCCTTCCTCTGCCCACTCACACACTCACAGCTCCTTCCTCTGCCCGCCCACACACTCACAGCTCCTCCTTCTGCCCGCCCACACATTCACAGCTCCTTCCATTGCCCACCCACACACTCATAGCTCCTTCCATTGCCCGCCCACACACTCACAGCTCCTCTTTCTGCCTGCCCACACACTCACAGCTCCTTCCTCTGCCCGTCAACACACTCACAGCTCCTCCCTCTGCCCGCCCACCCACTCACAGCTCCTCCTTCTGCCCACCCACACATTCACAGCTCCTTCCATTGCCCGCCCACACACTCACAGCTCCTTCCATTGCCCGTCCACACACTCACAGCTCCTCTTTCTGCCTGCCCACACACTCACAGCTCCTCCCTCTGCCCTCCCACACACTCACAGCTCCTCCCTCGGCCCACCCACAAACTCACAGCTCCTCCCTCTGCCCACCCACACACTCACAGCTCCTCCCTCTGCTCACCCACACACTCACAGCTTCTTCCTCTGCCCACCCACACACTCATAGCTCCTTCCTCTGCCCACCTACACACTAACAGCTCCTTCCTCTGCCCGCCCACACACTCACAGCTCCTACCTCTGCCACTCACACACCCACAGCTCTCTCCACTAGATCAGTCTGTGAACAGTGAACACTCCGGCAGGGCTCCAGTAGCCGGGACTAGAAGCAGAGCATCGGGAAATGCAGTCAGGAAGTTCTGTATCCCTCCACAGAGAGAAACAAGTCCCTTGTAATTAGGGTTGCTTCCATCCAGACAGTTACATATATGTAAAGATATGTGACATTCTAATACATGTTATGGATCCTAAATTCTGATTAAGGTTTTATGGGGGTGTTATAAGAATTTTTGAGGATGCCCTGGTGGCTGGTGTCTGGGTGACAGGCTGTCAGAAACACAAGCAGAGGATGTAAAAACCAGACTGTCCGGGTGAATTCTGGACAGGTGGCAACCCTAGCTGGGGCGACATTTGGTAAGGGATACCTCGTGAATCCAGTCCTGATCAGGTGAGAATAAAAAGGAGAATGCTGTGAGCCGGGTCTGTCTTTGATTTATAATTAACCAGACCTATCAGGTTGTAGGGGTGGAGTCACAACCCATATGTATGATGTCATAATGCACCAGGAAAGTACATTTTATATACAACTCTATAGATCAGACCAAAATGAGGAGGGAAGAGGGACAGAGGGACATTGCTCCAAATCAGGGACAGTCCCTCAAAATGCGGGATGGTTGGGAGCGATGATAAAAGAGAAAAAATATCATCCAATCCCATCTACACAATCCTATACCTACAGAGGATCCAGAGGAAGGCGAAATAAAGGATGCTCCAATTTACTCCAGCAGGGGAAATGGGGGGAGGAATGATTGTCTATTCATTGATGATTTATTGGTAGAATAATGGAGAGTATAGGGGTGTCAGAGGAGATTCCTCAATGATCTGAGATGGGAAGAAAACAGAGGAATCCCAGGAAGACCCGGAGGACTCTGATAGATGGAATCTGAATATTTCTGGGATCCTCATAGACTAAGGTGACCAGATGTCCCTGGATTCAGGGGACAGTCCCCAGATTGAGGACCCAGACCAAGTTTGTCCCCGGATATGACTTCAACAGGAGCTGGGGCAATTTTCAAAGAGAGTCAGTGCAGAATAAAAAGACGATCTGAATTACACCCCCCTCCCCCACTCCTACTAGCTGCACTAGGGGGTGTATTTTTTCCATTATCTGTGCTCCTTTCTAATGATGATGTGCTGGTCGGAGCGGATGGACTATTTCTTCAATTTCCGGCACATGCCCATTCATCTCCGCTCACATCTTCTTCTGCCTTGGCTCAAATCCCGGCCAGCCGCTTGTCTGCTTATCTCCTTCCCAGGCAGAATAATTTTCCTCTCATCCCCACCCAGAAGTAGGTGGGACCCGGAGAGTGAGATTTGAGAGGCTGTGAGGCCGGTGGAGGCAATGGGCAGAGAGAGGCTGTGAGGCGGGTGGGGGCAATGGGCAGAGAGAGGCTGTGAGGCCGGTGGGGGCAACGGGCAGAGAGAGGCTGTGAGGCCGGCGGTGGCAATGGGCAGATAGAGGCTGTGTGGCCGGCGGTGGCGACGGGCAGAGAGAGGCTGTGAGGCCGGAGGTGGCGATGGGCAGATAGAGGCTGTGTGGCCGGCGGTGGCGACGGGCAGAGAGAGGCTGTGAGGCCGGCGGTGGCGACGGGCAGAGAGAGGCTGTGAGGCCGGCGGTGGCGACGGGCAGAGAGAGGCTGTGAGGCCGGCGGTGGCGACGGGCAGAGAGAGGCTGTGAGGCCGGCGGTGGCGACGGGCAGAGAGAGGCTGTAAGGCCGGCGGTGGCGATGGGCAGAGAGAGGCTGTGAGGCTGGCGGAGGCGACAGGCAGAGAGAGGCAGCTGAGCTCAGCTGATGATCTCCAGCAGCAGGAATAGAGGGGGAGGGGATCCAATCGGGGGGCTGCTAGTGCCTTCAAGGCTTCAATTCAGGAGTGCTTTGGGGGTGTCTGTGAATAGACGACATGGCACTGTGTCTGTCTCTCTGGCATAATGGATGGTATCAGAACTCACAGGCAGCACCACTTATTGGTCATAAATTAACAAAATCAACACCCAGCAGCCATTTTATGTGACACACTGTGACAGAGCCAGCCGGGGCCATGATAGAGCGCCCCTGCCTGTGAGTTATCATAATGTTGACAGAGCCATGATAGAGCGCCCCCTGCCTGTGAGTTATCATAAAGCTGATGATCTTAACCAGTTGCCGATTGCCTGATAGCAGATTTACTGCTACAGGGCGGTCGCGCTGCGCAGGATCACTTATATACATGATGCATTTCTTGGTATCAGAGCCAATCAGTGGATCCACAAGGCATAAACAAGGCAGTTCACCATTTTGTCAGTGTGGAAGACATTGATCCTGTGTTCCTGCAAAGCAGGTACAGGAATCTACGTCTTCACTTAGAAAAAAGCACCTCCCCCACAGTCAGAAAACACTTGTTAGGCACACATTTAACCCATTGATTGCTCTAGATGTTATCCCCTTCTCAGCCAGTGTCATTAGTACAGTGACAGTACATATTTTTAGCACTGATCACTGTATTAGTGTCACTGGTTCCCACAAAGTGTCAAAAGTGTCACTAATGCCGCATACACACGAGCGGAACGTCAGACAGAAAAAGTCCGGTGGAATCTTTTCATCGGATATTCCGATCGTGTGTGGGGCCTCATCTGACTTTTTTTTCCGAAAATTCTGATGGACCTAGAAATAGAACATGTTCTAAATATTTCAGATGGAACCAATTCCTATTGGGAAAACCACGTTGTAGACGGTCAGACTTTGGTGCGATTGTGTGTAGGCAAGACAGTTTCAGTGGAACTCCGTCGGAACTCCGTTGGAACTCTCAGAAGGAAAAACCTTCAGAGTTTATTCCGACGGGAAAATCGGTTGTGTGTACGCGGCATTAGTGTCCGATTTGTCCACTGCAATATCACAGTCCCACTATGAGTCGCTGATTGCTGCCATTACTAGTAAAAGAAAAAATATGTCACCGGATTTCATTTTAAAAATATGGTCACTTTACTCACTCAGTGGTCCCACCACCATTTCCCCATTCCTCCATGTGCCACTTGTGCAAAGAGTCAGTGTATTTCATAAGAAACCACACACTTCCCTTATAACTCTAGAAGTGGCTACCTAACAGTACAAACAAGAGATAACCGTCGTCAAGTCGTATATATACTGTGTGAGTGTGTATATATATATATATATATATAATCTCAGAGAATAGGTGCAGGAACTCAACCAACCTCCCCCTTAATGCTGCCTTTATCATTTCACTCGCATCCACCGCACAGGCCATCTGTAGTGGGTTGGCACCACCATGCAATAGCAATACTTTTGCACTGTAATGTAAAGGGGACTGCACTGTAAAGGGACACTCTAATTTAAAGGAGGGCTTGATGTGAAGAGTAACTGAGGACACCATGGAATTGCTTTACTCACATCAATACCGGGCCTATTCTGGCACTCCTCTCCTACACATAAAAATCATAATTTGTTTGCTAGAAAATTAGTTTGTGTTGTGTGCCTCCAGCGCAGTATACACCTGTAGCTACCTATATCGCTCTTCTCTAATTGAGCCATCTGCAGGAGTTAGTTGGTGTTGTGTCCCTCCAGCACAGCACAGTATACACCTGTATCTACTCATTATTGCTGTTGTTCTATAATAAAGGCATCTGCAGAAGTTAGTGGGTGTTGTGTGCCTCCAGCACAATATACACTACCCAATTGCTGGTTTTCCCATCTCCCTGAAGGCCATTACCATGTCTGGAAGGCCAACAAGGAGAGGCAGACAGGCACGAGCCAATAAAAGAGGGCAAGCAGGCTCTGTGTCTAGAGACAACAGTGCTGGTCGTGGACGCAGGGCATCGTCATCAGCACGTGGCCATGGGACACGCTTGTCCTTATTTTCGGCAGCTGGACATGTTGAGCCGCATCATGCTGAAGACTTAGTAGAGTGGATGACCAAGCCCTATTCATCCCCCTCATCATCACTCACCCAGGCTCAGGGTACTAGCAAAGCAGCTGCCAACGCATTGTCTTCTCTCATCTCAATGTCATTATCAGTGACTCCTTCCCTAGACCCATCACGTCCTCCTGAGGAGTCCCCTGAACTCTTTGAGCACAGTGTTGGGTACATGCTCCAGGAGGATGCCCAATGTTTTGTAGGCTCTGATGATGATACTCAGCTAGAAGAAGGCAGTAGCATGAGCAGGGAGAGAGGGGATGCTCAAGAAGGACAGCAATCTGGCAGTCATGTTCCACAAGCTGCAACATACTGCCAGGTTTGCTCCAGTGATAAAGAGGTAGGGAATGATGAGGGCACTGACTCCATGTGGGTGCCTGGGAGGAGAGAGGAGGAGGCACATCTCCAACAAGGCAGGATGCCCTCCAGGGGCCAGCTTAGGGGCAGCACACCGACTGAATCACACCGCAGATCTCTGCCTGTGCAGGGCACTGCCTCTGCGCGTTATTCTAAAAGTTCTTTGGTATGGGCCTTTTTTGAGACGAGTGCATCAGATCGCACCGCTGCTATTTGCAACATATGTCTCAAACGTATCTTGCGTGGCCAAAACATCAGCCGCTTGGGCACCACATGCTTGACCAGACATATGTTGACCTGCCATGCAGCTGGTTGGCAAGCTTACCTCAAAGACCCACACCAAAGAACAAAGCGGACCTCTCCTTGCTCCTCATCAGCTGGGATCTCTAACCCCACTAGACCTTCAGTCCTCTCTGAAACCTGCTCTGAGCGGAATGAAGGTGTAGAATTAGGTGTGTCACAGACAAGTGCTTCTGGGCACTCTGCTAGCAGTACATCCACGTCCGATTATAGCAGGCAAATGTCCCTGCCCCAGCTGCTGGACCGGCGAAAGAAGTTCACTCCCAGCCGTCCACATGCCCAGCGGTTGAATGCTAGCTTGGCTAAATTGCTAGCACTTCAACTGCTACCTTTTCAGTTGGTAGACTCGGCCCCCTTCCGTGAGTATGTACAATGTGCGGTTCCTCAAAAGAGGAAGAAGGCGTCCCGTCACTATAAGAGATTATGGGCTGACATTATCCTGCTGCAGGAAACCCATTTTGCAACAGATAAACATCCCAAATTTTTTGACAAAAGTTATAGCCAATTCTATTGCACAATGTACAATACTAAATCTAGAGGAGTAGCAATCTTTGTAAAGAATTCAGTTGTTTTTGAAACTCAAAGTATTTTTAAAGACTCTGACAGCTGATATTTGATTTTGAAAGGTTCAATAAAAGGAAGCTCAATCACCATAGCCTCAGTGCAAGGCCACTATAGGACTGCCGACAGTTTCTCTGGGTTCATCAAAAAACCAGCAGTGGAAATGACATAGCTCAGGAATGTAACCTGTTCACGATGGAACTCGCACTTCTCCAGTTTACAATAAAGATTGTTCTCTCTTAGTTTCTGAAGTACACGACAGATATCTGTGTGGTGGCTCTCCAGGGACTTGGAAAATATGAGGATATCATCGAGATAAACCACCACACACAATTGCAACAAATCTCGGAGGACATCATTAATAAATTCCTGGAAAACTGCCGGGGTGTTACAAAGCCCAAAAGGCATTACCAGGTATTCATAATGGCCTGCTCTGGTATTAAATGTTTTCCACTCGTCGCCCTCCTTAATGCCCACAAGATTGTATGCCCCTCTCTGGTCAAGCTTTGTGAAAACCGTTGCTCCCTTGAGGCGGTCAAATAACTCTGTATTCAATGGAATCGGGTAGGCATTCTTAATCGTGACATGATTGAGACCCCTATAATTTAAACAAGGTCTCAGTTCACCACTCTTTTTCACAATAAGAAACCACCACCAGCAGGAGACGAGGACTTGCGGATGAAACCTCAAGAAAGTACGTCAGCAACATACTCCTCCATGGCCTTATCCTCCAAGGCCAACCAAGGGTAAACCCAGCCATGAGGAGGTATGGCACCAGGTTGAAGGTCAATTGCGCAATCATAAGGCCGGTGTGGAGGCAAACTACTGGCTTGACCTTTATCAAAGACATCGCCAAAATCACGGTACTCCTCCGGCAGGGAGGGGAGTGCAGTGGTGCACAGGACCTTGGATACCTTTAGGAAGCATGTCTCACTGCATTGTGGTGACCAGGAGAGAACCTCAGCACGGAGCTAATCAAAAGAGGGGTTGTGCCTCTGTAACCAAGGATATCCAATAACCAGTGGAAATCTGGGTGAGGAAATAACTTGGAATTGGATTATCTCATGGTGAAGAGCCCCTACGGCCATGGACAACGGAACCGTCTCATGAGTCACATGGGCAGGCTGTAAAGGTCTCCCATCAAGAGCCTCAATGGCAAGTGGCGTGTCACGCAGCTGCAGCGGAATTGAGTGCTGCCAAACAAATGCAGCATCAATGAAAAGGCCTGCAGCCCCGGAGTCGATTAGAACCTGTATCTCGACAGACGCCTCAGCCCAAGAAAGGGTGACCAAAACCAGGGGCTTATCCTTCTGGACAACTGGGGATGAAACAACGCCACCTAAGGTCTGTCCATGACAGGACCTCAAGGTTCGGGCGTTCCCTGGATGGGTAGGACAAGACTTCAAAAAGTGACCTGCCTGGCCACAATAAAGGCACAATCTCTCCCTCTTCCTAAAGGCTCTCTTATCTGCAGAGAGACGCGTGAAGCTCAGGTGCATGGGTTCATCTTCACTGACCAACTCGGTACCAGGAGGCATGGGAGGTGAGGGAGGCATGGGTGGGACTACAAAGCTCAGAGGCAAACGTACAGGAGGCTTCCGCAAGTGCTCCTTAAGAGAAAGTCTTTCTCTGAGTCTGGAGTCAATGAGGATGGCAAATGAGATCAAGCTCTCCAGCTCAGTGGGTATATCTCGGGCTGCTATCTCATCCTTGATGGAATCCAAGAGACCATGAGAAAAAGCAGCCATGAGGGCCTCATTGTTCCAAGCAACCTCTGCTGCCAGAGTACGGAATTCAATGGCGTAATCGGCAACAGTTCTCATACTCTGTTTGATGGACATGAGGCACTTGGCAGCAAAAGCGGAGCGCGCGGGAACGTCAAAAACCCTTTTAAAGGAGGCCCCAAACTGAGGGTAACTCAAGACAACAGGTTTTTGCATCTCCTATAGAGGGTTAGCTCAGGCCAGGGCTCTCTCAGAAAGCAAAGATATCATGAAACCTACTTTGCTTCTGTCCGTGGGAAATGCCTGGGGCAGCATTTCGAAGTATATCTCAACCTGATTGAGAAACCCTCTGCATTGAACTGGATCACCCCCAAATCGCTGGGGAAGCAGAGCAGATCCAGACATACCTCTTATAGAGGTAATACTCAAGGCGGGTGCCTGCACAGAGACTGGCGCAGCAGCAGGGACAGCCTGCGACTCAGGTTGTACCGGAGCAGTCACCATGGGGGATTCCAGGTGAGCCGTGCGATTCAGAAGCGTTTGTAACACCAAGGCAAACTGATTCGTGCGGTGATCTTGCTCATCCAATCTGGAAAAAATATTACCAACAAATGGATTGACTGTATCTTCTGAATTCATTGCCTTTGCGTACTGTCAGAAACCATGAAACAGACTGAGACAGAAGTACAATCAAATCACACTTGTTTATTAATAAAAATAAAAAGGTAAATAGAAAAAAGCATAGTCAAGCATAGCCAGAGTCCAGTAGCCAGATTGGGTAGTCAGCCAGTCCAAAGTTCATTAACCAGATCGGGTAATCAGCCAGGCCAGAAGTCAGGGATCCAAGGAGAGCAACTGTAAGCAGTATAAGAAGCCGGGGGGGGGGGTATCAGCAAGCCAGTCTTGAAACATACAGCAGGAAATGGTTCCTTGTGATGTGACCAACGCGAAGGCAAAGTAAAAATTGAGCTGTAAGGCTTTAAATAGGCAGGTCAGACAAGCATCATCGGCAACAGCTGGTAACTGTGGAAAGAGAAGAGAGCTGGCAATTAGCCGACAGCTGAGCGGCCAGCCCAGAGGAGGAAGGGCTAAGCCAGCCCTGACAGGAAGAAGGTATATAACACCCCACTTCAATTGGTCGTTTTGGGGGCCACTGGTCTATCACACTAGTTATAATACTTTTTTTTTATTGCATTTGTCACTCTTTGTGGTATCGCTGCAGAACCGCTCAGCGGTCACAATGCTGCACAGTGGAAATGCACTATACTATGCTTTCTATATTTGCAAGTATTTTATACATGTATTAAACCTCTATATACTGCACACCAAATAGTACACCTATACCAGTCCTTAAAAGGACCTTTGTGGACCTAATAGTGGCTAGCTAGTAGCTAGTGAATTGCAGATTGTCCCTGCTCCAAAAACCAAACTGTCCCTCCCTACACTGAGAAACGACAGCTGCAGAATCGGTCAGCACTCAGCAGTGCACCATAATATACTTTGTATATTTGAAAGAAAGTATATTATACGTGTACAACCCTATATTCTGTACACCTATACCAGTCCTCAAAAGGACCTTTGTGGACCTAATAGTAATAGCTAGTGATTAAACTGACTGTGCCTGCTCCACACAGCGTCCTTTCCCTACACTGACACAAGATAAAATGTAAAATGGCCGCCAGATCAGGTATATTTATAAGGTGGGGGTATGTCCAATTGTCCATGTGCTGTAATGTCTCAATTGGCTGTCCTGTACCCCATGATGGATGCCTCATGGTTCAAAGTTCTTCACAATGTAAGTGCATATGTCAGCAGTGCCAGAAGTCCGCTGGATTGACCAAAATTTGCAGCGAACCGTAAGGCCATCTCTACTCTCGATATGTGGGGGTGGCTTTGAGCGCCGCAGAAGCCTCCCCAATTAGCTGACTCCTCCACATTCCCCTCCTTTTCTGGCCCTTTTGGGCAGAAGGGGGACTTGGGAATGAGTCAGGCTCCTAGGCTTGCTAACCTCTTGGCTGCCACTTACCCCGGCCTCCTCCTGGCTGCCACGTTCCACAGCCACCTCCTGGCTGAGGTCTTCCTGTGTATGAAAAAGGGACATAGTTTTAGTTTTTGGTTCATCAAACACACACAATTTTCAGCTCTTGACTGTTGCAAATTAAATGTTAACAAATAGAAAAGACTATCATTCTGAGCCCAGCATTTTTCATTCTTGGCCCAAATATTTTGGCCACTACTGTTTATTGATATGTGAAACACTTTCTAAAATCAGCAATAAGTGAGCATAAATCAAGTTTACAACATTCATTTTTATTCCAAAAATATATACAACAATACTATACCTAACTCAAGCTGGGTTTCTCCACACCTTCATGACTGGAAGGCCCAGGTTGGGCATTGGAAGCCTCAGCAGGGGTAGAATGAAGCATAGAAGGACGTGTGGAAGGAAGGGTAGAGAGGGATTCCCTGACCTCAGCCTGGTCTGACAGAAAATGCATCCTTTCATAGTACCACAGCCTGGGGACATAAACGTCATCTGTTGCTGCTCCAGTTTTCATGGACTCCAGTACCTTCTTGTGCTCCCTCAGATATGTACTCCTCAGGCCACCAATTTTCATTTTTAAATAGGTGATGTCTGCCCTGGGGACCACCGACTTCACAAACTCTAGCAGTTTCTCCATCGCTGCCTGCCTCTTTGATTGGTTGCTGTAGTGTGGATGCGTAGCTTGCCATAGACAGGGCAACTCCCTGTACTTGTTGATGAACAGGTGGAGAAAGCTGTGGTCATTAAACCCATCCATATTATTATCTGCAAGACACAACACAAGACAAACCCTAATGTCAGGCTAAACTCTCCTAATCTTGTCTCAATACAGGCCTCAATCTAGAAGCAGTATAGGCTAGTGATGTACCAAGTTAAAATTGTACCTTCGTTTGAATGTTCCGCGCGTCAGTTTCTCCCTCTGCTCACAGATCGTACGTACAACACACCGTGTTGCGTTTTATATACAGTGTGCATGCGTCAAACTCTGCCCGCCCCTGACGTTCTTTCTAGTCTATTCCCCGCCCCTTCTCTTTCAGTGCAGTGGGGAGAGCACATGGTAGAGACACAGCAGGGGCATGATAATTCCACTAACAAGGAGGAGGACGAGGAAAGCCCAGAGCCAGAAATGTCACGATCCCGGAGGAGGAGATTTAAGGCCTCAAATATGTCTTTTGGAGAGATGTTGGAGATGGTGGATATATTGAAGAGGAACGACTATGATGGGAAGTATGGACCTTACCCAAACCCAAATATCAGAAAGGCCAAGATCATAACTAAAATTGTGAAGAGTCTTCAGAAGAATTTTGGGGTATGACGATCCAAGGATCAACTAAGAAAACCCTGGTCAGACCTGAAACTGAGGGAGCATGATCAGTACAGAAGGATCAAGCGAGTTCTTCAAAAAAGTAAGTAGTTGTCGTGTGTTCATATTATTATTATTGCTTTTATACTGCTCCATGTACTTTGATTTAATGTTGTACAGTTTAAAATGGCCATTTTCATGTTCATGAGTTCAATCATTCATAATAAACATTGTTTGTTAGCCCACTCCAAAGACATTGTTTTGGCAAGTTGCACTTGACTACATTTGTTTACACAACAGGTAAGTATTCCAGCTTTAGAAAGTATCAAAAATTATGTTTTCAACTTTGAACTCTGGCAAAAAACACAATTGTACGACACTTCCAAGCAATGTTTCATATTCCTATTTCTGCCCTCAAATATCAGTGTGTTAAGTATTCCTTTTTTACATTCTCATAGAGGAGAGAAGACTCAGGATGTCTGAGGACACCAGGGACCCCACACCTCCCAAAGAAGGGGAAATACCAAAACCAGAAGCAGAGGAGGAGGAGGAAGGAGAGATTATCGAAATTGGCACCACAACAGGTGAGTTGCGGAGATCATAGTTTCAAGTAAGCTAATCAATGTATGCCTGCATATTTATAATACACAGTGTTTTTTTGTTTGGTTTATTTTTAGTTGATGTGGATGTTGTAGAAGAAGAATCACATTTTACCAGTGAAAGTGCCCAGATCCTCATTGGAGAGATAATGGGGTGCAATTGCGATTTAGATAATATCAAGAAACACATCAATGATGTTCTGCAAAAAATGAAGAACATCATTGAAGTTTTAGGGAGAATCTGAAACACCCAAAACTAGCTAGCATCCATTTTTATTTTTCCAAAACACTTTTATATTTTTAGAAAAGCCAAATTTGGAAGATGCACACATTGTGTCAACATGTACTATCTCCCATCATGGGGGATCAATGTACGTGTTTTGTGGGTGCAACCCCTTCATTGCTACTAAAGTGGCTGAGATGAAGGGGTTGCACCCCCAAAACACATACGTTGATACGCCATGATGGGAGATAGCACATGCTGACATTAGGCATGGGAACAGGAGGAAACTGGCCACTTTTTGATTCACAATTTGTGTGCATCTTCCAAATTTGGCTTTTCCAGGGGTGACAACCCATCTGATGAAGGCAATATCAGCACAGTTTGTACATACTCATACTCATACACTTATTGTCTTCACTTTTCAAAGTTGAACTTTGTAAGATCCTTTGTTCTGTATGTTATGCTTTGATACGTGCCTGTTTACACAAAAACACCAAGTTAGAAGAATGTTACCAAAAATAATGTTTTATATACACCAAATATGTTGGTTTGTTGTAAAACCCTTTTTTTTAACGCACATGTGAATGTTCTTTGAGTAAAAACTTATCAACAATGTGTGGCTTCCTTTTTCAATGCGCAAAAGCAGTATTTGTAGAAAAGTTGTTGTTTTCTGTGGCAATGGGTGTTAAATCCACTTTGCACTCCAAGTGCAGTTCCAGGTGCACTTTTGCAGTGCACTTGTAGTGCATAGTGGATTTGCCTTTAGTAAATAACAACCACAGTGATGTTTACATTTGCCCAATCATGCCATTTTCATGACTCCACATATATGAGCAATATTTTTGTCAGTAATGCACTACATACATTATCAACAAAAACAAGGTGTGTGTGTAGCAGCCCCACAACATAATAAGATTATCTGAAGAAGAGACTGTCACCTCAATGTGGCTCTGAAATTGGGTTTGCATTGTTGCAGAAAAAGGCCCAAAAAACCCCAAATAAAACTTAGGAGACACCTAAAACAAAGCCAAGCAGAAAATGAAAACAAAGATTATTGGAGTTTCAAAGAAAAATGTATTAAAAAAATGCCTCTCAGACATTGTCTGGCATATCAATGGCCCCCCTACCCACAAAGTACTCCGTATATCTTGATCTGACCTCACGGGCGCTTTAGGGGGAAAGCCAGGACGAGCAGCTTCAAGGGCCATGAGGTTGACATTTTCTGGCAAGTCTGCATCAGGCCCAACTGAGGCCACATAGTTTCCTTTGTGTTTTTAAAAAAAATTGTGCAGAACGCAGCACAAAAGCACAATATGATTTTGTTTATATTCCGCCATGTGGATTGGAGTCAAAAATAAGCAGAACCGGCTGGCCATTATCCCGAAAGTGTTCTCCACTACTCTTCTGGCTCTGGCCAGCCGCAAATTAAAGATCCTCTGATCCGGGGTGAGGGTCCTCATCAGGAAAGGCATCATCAGATGATTTGCCAGCGCAAACGCCTCATCCGTGACAAAAACGAAGGGGAGTCCTTCGACATTCTCCTCTGGAGGTGGCAAGCCCAGACTGCGACTCTGGAGACGCCAGTAGAACTCCGTCTGCGTGAACACTCCACCATCCAGCATACGTCATTTTTCCCCATGTCCACATACAGGAAGTCATACGTCACTGACACCACCGCCAACATCACAATACTACACAATGCGCTACTTCAGCATGATTATTGTCAAGCATCCTTTTGATGAATTCTGTAAAGTCTTTTTTCACTTCAAGTTTTCTTTGCAACGTTTTACGTAGTGCGTTCAGGCGCTTCATGGCTTGTTCTCTGTTACTAGGTAAATAACACCTGGGTGTGCGAAAAGGTGAAGGATCTACCTAATTGTTGGTTTCATCTTGGAAAGTCTCTATCCATGATATTGAGAAAGGCTTGATAATCTAAAGACATTGCTTGGTTGTCATCATTTATTTTTGTTCTTTGGAACACTGAGTTCCCTAAAGTGTCAGTCTTCATGCCACTACTAATGTCTCTATTGTAATTAGAAGGAGAGTCACAGTATGGTTTTAGGGTTTCTTTAATAACAAAGCTGTTCTGAGATGGACTAAGAAGGGACATGCGCCCATTTACTTGCACAGATGTCTTTGAAGTGTTGACACTGTCAGGCCGATGTGTTGCTCCTAGACAAACTTCTCCTACTATAACCCACCCTAGGTCAAGTCTTTGAGCATAGGGGGCATTAAAGGGCCCATTAATTTCTTGGCATACTTTATGTACCTGTAGAATGTCTCTTCCAAGAAGTAGAAGAATAGAGGCATCTTTCTGGATAGCTGGAATAAGGTGTGATATAGAATTGTGATGAGGATGATGAAGGGCCACTTCTGGTGACGGGATCTCTGCTTTATCGTCTGGTTACATATCACATTCTATCAAAGTGGGAAGTGAGAGATGGACTCTCTTGTCAAGAGACTTGATATTAAGTCAGTAACTCTTCTTCCTGAAGTTTCTATCACTCCTGCACATGTCTTTAGGGTGTATAGAACTGCACTCGATGTAATGTTGAAGGCATCAAAAAAGTCTGACCTTTCCAGTGACCTGTTACTCTGTTCATCCAGAATCACATACCTCTTAACTGCTTTGTGCATTTCCCGTGGGGTACACTGTTGCTAGGCAGATCTTGGAACATGAAAGTGGATTTATACTGTCACCACAGATTTGGACATTAATGGGGTAGATGAATTATCTTTTTGTTCCCTGCCCCCATCTTTTGGGGATTCAGTGAACTCTAATAGTTGATGTAAAGTATCAGGGTGTAAAGCTGTGATGTGTCTGTTACTGCCACATTCAGAGCAATCCGCTTGTATTTTGCAGTCTTTGGCTATATGTTTAGTGGATCCACAACACTTGAAGCAGATGCCGTTTTGTCTAAGAAAGGCTATCCTTTCCTTGATAGGTTTACCTTTGAACCCTTAGCTTCTTAGCCCCTGTACACAGAGTCGGAGATTTCCACAACCAAATCCGTCGGATTTTGCCCATCGGATTTTGTCCGTCAGATCTTGTCCAAAACTCTTGCATACACACGGTCGGACAAAGTTGGCGAAAAATCTGATCTTTCAGAACGTGATGACATAATTTAGTTACGATGAGACTACATTCAGGCTAGTAGCCAATAGCTTTGATGTAGGAATTTGCTCTGAGCATGCGTGGCACTTGGTCCAATCAAAATTCTCTACACATGATCGGAGTATGTCCGACCAGCCCAGTTGGTTGGGAAATATTTCCAACATGTTGGAAAATTGGGTCTGACGGATATTCCGACGGAATCAATCCAATGCATACCACACACAGTCGGATTATCCGATGACACGGTCCGATAGGACACATTCCGACGGATTCTCTGACCGTGTGTACAAGGGCTTAGACAGTCTGGGTCCTCAGAGGGTAAAGTTGTCTTATGGGCGATCACAGATGTCCTATTGTAGGCTCTAGGTGGCTTTTCTGCTTTTGGCCGTTGACTGTTGGTGATGAAGGAAAAGCTGGGATCACACCTTATCTGAGCTTGCTGCTGCACAAACCTAGAAAACACAAAGCCCTTGTACACACAGTCGGACATTCTGACAACCAAATCCATTGGATTTTGTACGAAACTGTTGCATACACACGGTCAGACAAAGTTGTTGGAAAATCCAATCGTTCAGAACGTGATGACATTAATTCGTTACGATGGGACTACGTTCAGGCTAGTAGCCAATAGCTTTGGTCTAGGAATTTGATCTGAGCATGCGTGGCACTTTGTCCGATCGGAATTCTCTACACACAATTGGACAAAATCCAATTGGATCATGTTGTTTGAAAATTTTATAGCCCAGCTGGAAAACTTGGTCTGTCGGATATTCCGACAGAAACAGTCTGATGGAGCCCACACACGGTCGGATTATCCAACAACACGGTCCTATCGGACATTGTCCATTGGAATATCCGACCGTGTGTACAAGGGGAAAGGGGGAATCGTGATCTTCTTTGTATTTGGCTCCAACACTTGACCATTTTTCTTGTAGGTTGTGAGGTAGTTTCTCCACTATAGGCTTAGTACCACTAGCGGTATCCAAATGTGCATGTCCACTTAAATAGCCTTCTTCTTCGGCACACTGGAATTTCCAAAGAATATCACCCAGCTCTTGCAGATTCCAATTGTCTCTGCTGTTTAGCTTAGGGAAAGACTCCAGTGTTTTAATTAGAGCACCTTCAATTGCTTCTGGTGATCCATATCTTTCCTCTAGCCTTTGCCAGGCCATATCAAATCCTGCTGAAGGGTTAAATATGTGTATCCTGTGCATCCTTCTTGCAAGCTCTGCTGACTCAGTCCAAAACCATTTCATCATCAGGTCTATCATCACAGCTGCTGGTAAGTCTAAGTCTTTGACTGCATTCAGAAAAGAAGACTTCCATGCCCAGTAATTCTCGGGGCTGTCATGAAACTTGAGAAAGCCTGAATTAACCATTTCTTTACGGATAAGATATTTAGGGACATCTTGTGTGCACTGGTGTTTGGGATTCACTTGGCCTGTTCCTATATGTCTCTAATTGTTCATCTTTTAATTGTTTGGGCACTGCTGACTTTGTGGGTTTGTTTTCATACACTCAGGGGTTCTGCTGGTTCTGGTTTAAATTCAGCTGACTCTGGATTGGGAAACTGTTTTGTTGCATTCCTGTTTAAAAGTTCTTGGACATACTGCATTGTACGTTCTTCTGAGGAACAGGGTTTCTCCGGCACATCTGGGCCTTTGTGGATAGACCCAGTTCCAGACCGCTCAATATCAGCATAAGCTGCGGCCTCTGCTGCTGCAGGGGCGGCTGCACACTGACGCTGAAGTATATGCAACTTTGCTTCCTGTCCTGATCTTTCTTTCATAATGGCAGCCTCTGTCTTGGCAAATTCTAGCTGAACATGAGCTGCCTCTGCTTTGGCCCGAGCTCTGACTAAAAGGGCACTTGCTGATGAAATCTGACTGGACCTTGTTGATTTAGACGAGTGCGAGCGTGTATGGTCTTGCTGGACACTTGGCATGCTCTCCCTGCCTTGATGTGTCCCGGGTAGCCGATCTTCAGCCTTATACTGTCTTCCTGATCTTAGACTCATCCTGTCTGTGCAGAGACTAATATCTCCAGGCTTCTTGTGCTTCACCTTTTCACTGTTCCGCTCTCAAAGCACTGACTATGTGTGCCGTTCTAAACGGACAGCTAAACACTTGTCAGAGACTCCAGTAAACGGAAACCCAATGCTTGATTTGTCTACCGAAGTAATCCAACTTTATTTTACTTCTTTTTTTATTTGTGAAACTGCAATACAATGACAAGATATCAGTACACATAGAAGAACTAGTCTAGGATAAATGACAGATGACACAACAGAAAGGCACTTACAGGTGATGACGTCTCAAGCCCCTTGGGAGAGAAACAGACATGCTGCCTCCATGTAGAATGACAATCTAAAATGGTAGAAGAACTTCCTGAACCAAAGGTCACTTCCTGTCTGAGAAATTAACTTAACTAGAGATAAAACTGCTACAGACTTTGGCCACTAGATGGCAGTGGTAAACTACACATTCTATATAAGTAATTATAACTACATTATCCTGTAAAGGCAGCACACACACTATACACCATGGGGGCCATGATTGTCTTGGGTGGAATTGCCAGTCCTTTTTTGGCCATTGCCCTGACATTGGCTGATGTTCTTAAGAAAAAGCCCCTTGTGATATTTCTGCTACACTTAGTCTGGTGCACTGTGTTGTCTTTCCATTTGTCTTCCAGAGAATTGTTTCACTTTAAATGGAGCTGCCACTAGTGTTGTCATAGCACTCAAATGGACTTTATGAACTCCATATCTGATTATCCAGGACTTTTGTTCTATATGTTTTTTATGCATATTTTATGGCATTTCTTTCTCCCCCCAAGGTGTGTCTTCTGTACCAACCTTTGCTCTATGCTCCTTTTGTCTGTATATAGAAGGATATGGGGGCCACAAAGATGATTTTAATGTCTGCGTACCCTACATTTACTCTGGTGTTGAGATATAATTAAAAACGTATATACATCCCAGATATGGAGACCACAGTGAGAAGTCCTACGTGTGTAGATCAGAGGTCCTTTTCAAAACCTCCAGAGATGAAACCCTGAAGAAATGGCTTGAAGTTAAAGGCCTCATTGAGGCCTGGGGCAAAGTGGAATTCAGATCAGAGATCCACCACAGTTCATGTTGGAGGAGGGACTTGTTGAAGTCCCCACAATATGGACTGGAGTGGACTCGATCCAGGGCCAAGAATGACACTCGTGGTAGCAGCCAGCATGGACATATGTTCAGGGTCACTTTGTCTCATACTTTGTATGTGGCGATAGATATACAACAAATAGACTACCCCTGACGTTTGACAATTGGCAAAATGTTTCAGGATAGACATGCAGTCATTGAGTAGTCACAAATGCCTACTCGTGTCAATAAATTGGCAGTGTGAACAGGAGCCACAGGGAAAGGTTCCAAGTACTTTACTCACTCTACACCAACTGGTCACCCATGGAGGATACCCACCTGTATGTGATTGGGGGAGCCGGAGAAACAGATGGACCCACTGTGGGATCTGAAGTGAGAAGACCGCTCATTACAAGAGGAAAAAATTGAGTATTGAATTGTGAGTAGCCAGGAACTCGACACAGATATCGTACCGAGAAAGTCCCCGAGATATAAAAAACACTTTCTGTTGGTTTATCACTTTGAAATCCACTACAAATGAAATGTCGGATGTGGTTGGTCTGACGCACCAGGTTTTATTCTTGAAAAAAAGGGAAACAAGAGTTTTGCAATACAGAATCTTTTTCCTGTTTGAGTTTTCTGTAAATATATAACTTCTCATTATTTCACACAGACCAGATACCCCGACTGCAGCGATGTGCCCCCTCCGTGTCATCCTCCTGTGCCCCCTGCGTGTCATCCTCCTGTGCCCCCTGCGTGTCATCCTCTTGTGGACTCTTCTCTGTCCAGGCACAGGTATGTAAGAACATTATATTGTTTTCATATTAATGTTTAAACTTTTTAAAAATTCTTTTATATGCCAGTTTTAAAAAATATTGAATAGAAAAATGCATAAAATTGTAAAAAGAATTATTTATCTCATCTGTAATAAGTTGGCCATGCTTTGTGGCAGGGATGTAATGTGTCGTTATAAAGTGGAATAAAATGTGTACTTTGTATCTCCAGTCACACTCCTTCCATGAAAACTAACATTTAGTGTTGTGTGAACACTGGCTGTTCGCCCGTTCGAGCACCCAAATTACTAGGGCGTTCGACCATTTGTTCAGTCCGTAGAATGACCACAATGCACTGCACCTCCGCACAGTGCTTGGAAGCCTTGATTGGCTTAAGCAATGAAAGCTTTGCCCAATCAGGGCACAGAGCACTGTCAGAGCCACGATTGTAGAAAGTAATGATGACTCTACCCAATCATAGCTCATTGCTCTTAGTCCCGCTCCACACCAAAAAAATATTCTCCCCATAGTGGTCAGTGTGATATTGGCATGGAGAGAGATAGAATAGGGCTCTGTTCAGTGCTACTAGACAGTTAGTAGAGATGAGCCGAACACCCCCCTCGGTTCGGTTCGCAGCAGAACATGTGAACAAGCAAAAGATTTTTTCAAACATGCGAACACCATTAAAGTCTATGGGACAGGAACATGAAAAATCATTTTCTAAGTGCTAATTTTTAAGGCTTATGAGCAAGTTATTGCCATAAAAAGGGTTTGGGGACCCGGGTCCTGCCCCAGGGGACATGTATCAATGCAAAACAAAAGTTTTTAAAATGTCCGTTTTTTTGGGAGCTGTGATTTTAATAATGATTAAAGTGAAACAATAAAAATGTAATATTCCTTTAAATATCACTGCTGATGAAGTCCCACCCACTGGAACGATTCACGTGCAGGGGAATCCACACCATGTCGGCTGCAGACACCTCTCATTCATTTCATTTTATCACTGGTCACCAAGCGTTTGACCGCATGCTCTTCATCCAGGCTCTAGGATTTTAGTGCCTCGTATGTAAGTGTAGCTTTTTACCTTCTTAATAAATGCATACCTATAAGCAGAGAGCACTATATATTCTTTATTGATTTTACATGATACGGTGCAACACTGCCCCCTGTTGAGTTGTAAGGTAAAGCTGGCTTTCTTGAAGTTGTGTGATCTAAACGACTCAGGATCTCCACAGAGACAATCAGCATACACTACTCCCAGTGTGGGAGGCTTAATTGACCTGACTGTGTAAACAGGGGTCCATTGAACAAGTCTCCAACATGGGGCGAGGTAGCTGTTTTTGGTACTTTGAGAGTACCGAAGGATCCGGGTTGGAGCCCCAGGAACGCCAGGCTTGCTAGCCATTCGCTGCGGTGGGAGGGTCGTAATTACCCAGTCTGGGTGACAAGCTATTATTTTCTGAGAAGCTGGTAAGCCTTCATTCTGTATGGTGGCCGAGTCACAGGGTGTTGCTTTTGGAAGATTTTTCACAGGGTGTATTTTTCAAAGTGGCATTTGGGAACCTGCCACTGAGGAACCTCACATTCCACAAACTCACGGAAGGGGGCAGAGTCTACCAACTGAAAAGGCAGCAGTTGAAGTATTAGCAATTTAGCCAAGCTAGCATTCAACCCCTGGGCATGTGGATGGTTGGGAGTGAACTTCTTTCAATGGTGCAGCAGCTGGGGCAGGGAAATTTGCCTGGTACAATCGGACGTCGGTGTTTGCCCGCAAGTACTTGGCTGTGACACACCTAATTCTATAACTTCATTCCTCTCAATGCAGGTTTCAGAGAGGACTGAAGGTCTAGTGGGGTTGGAGATCCGAGCTGATGAGGAGCAAGGAGAGGTCCTCTTTGTTCTTTGGTGTGGGTCATTTAGGCAGGTCGACATATGTCTGGTTAAGCATGTGGTGCCCAGGCGGCTGATGTTTTGGCCAAACGTGATGAATTTGAGACACATGTTGCAAATAGCAGTGGTACGATCTGATGATCTCGTCTCAAAAAAGGCCCACACCAAAGAACTTTTGGAATAACGCACAGAGGCAGCGCCCTGCACGTGTGGAGCTCTGCGGTGTGATGCAGTCGGTGTACTGCCCTTAAACTGGCCCCCTAGAGGGCATTCTGCCTCATTGGAGATGTGCCTCCTCCTCCTCTCTACTATCAGGTCCCCACATGGAGTCAGTGACCTCATCATCCCCTCCCTCCTCATCACTGGAGCAAACCTGGCAGTATGCTGCAGCTAGGGGAACATGACTGCCAGATTGCTGTCCTTCTTGGGCACCCCCTCTCTCTGGGATCACGTTACTGCCTTCCTCTAGCTGGGTACCATCATCAGAGCCTTCAAAACTCTGGGCCTCCTCCTGGAGCATGTACCTAACACTGTGGTCAAACAGTTCGGGGGACTCCTCTAGAAGATATGGTGGGGCTAGGGAAGGAGTGACTGATGCCATTGAGCCGAGGGAAGAGGCTGCATTGGCAGCTGCTTTGCCAGACAAAGTACCCTGAGTCTGGGTGAGAGAGGATAAGGAGGATGAGGACAGCTTGATCACCCACTCTACCTAGTCTTTGGCATGTTGCGGCTCAACACGGCCAGCTGCCGAAAAAAGGACAAGCGTGTCCCATGGCCACGTGCTGATGAGGATACACCATGTCCACGACCAGCACTGTTGACTCTAGACACAGAGTCTGCTTGCCCTCTTTTATTGACTTGTGACTGTCTGCCTCTCCTTGTTGGCCTTCCAGACATACTAATAGCAAATCTGGGATGCATATACTGATTATACTGCAGCTAGCAGAATCAACTGCCTAACTGTAGTATTATTAGTATGAGAACACCAGACATTGTCTTCAGGTAGCTTTATGTGCACACTGTGCAGAGTACACCAACTATAAATACTGCAGCTGTCTGCCTGCGGTATAGGATCAGAAGAACACCAGCAATTGGGGTAGATATATATATATCTATATATATATATATATATATATATATATATATATATATATATATATATATTTACACACACACACACACACAACACCTAGGATACATATATATATATATATATATATATATATATATATATATATATATATATATATATATATATATATATATACACAATACAATGACTGCAGCTAACTGACTCACCTCCTGCCTGCTCTAACTCAAATGAAATGATACTGTCTATCTCTCTATCAGCACGCCAGAACACACTACACAAGGCCAACTTCCAGGCGGCCTTATATAGTGTGGGGCGTGTAATAAACCCCCTGAGCCATATTTGACCACAACTACTCTGGCTTTGGCCAATTGCGGCTCGCTGTACATACAGCGCTGTGATTGGCCAAGCATGTCATAGTGCATGCTTGGCCAATCATCAGGCAGCAATGCACTGCGATGCTGCAGTGAATTATGGGCCGTGATGGACCATAAAATTCGCAATTCAACGAATGGTCGAACAGTTCATCACTAGTAAATAATGTCATGAGAACACAAGAATAGATCAGTATTTAAGTAGTTAGAGGTATATATATATTTGTTTATATGCTGTTAAGTTAGTTTAGTGTAGTCTCAGTCACATTAATAAGTATTAGTCTATAGTTACTTAATGTAGTTAAAGTTTGGAATATGTGTTTATATAGTAGACGTTTGGTTATATGACATTACATGATCAGCACATTACGCCCGTAGTATAGAGTGTTACATGTGGGCTTGTCAATCAAACTCCATATGACTCTCTGAGTTAGTATCTTCTTTTGGATAACATATTACTGAAGTTAGCAGAAATGAATGTGTGCCATACAAGGTTCTAAGTTTGTGTGAGGTGATGACGTTCATATGTTAACATATAAAGTGAAGGCTTCCAGATTGAAATATGGAGGAACACACACACACACACACACACACGCACACACACACACAGACACACAGACACACACACACACAGACACACACACAGACACACACAGACACACACAGACACAGACACACACACAGACACAGACACACACACAGACACAGACACACACACACACAGACACACACACACAGACACACACAGACACACACAGACACACACACAGACACACACACAGACACACACACACACACACACACACACACACACACACACACTAGGAGAGATGACACTGACATATTTACACAAAGACACTTTGATAAGTTGGGACAGCTGAATTCTGCCAGAAGTCTAAACCTCGTACACACGATCAGACTTCCAGCTGACTTTACTGTGGATTTTGGTCCGAAGGGCGTTGAAGGCCGTGAACTTGTTCTGCATACACACGGCACAACATTTTCAGCCAACATTCACCAAACCACGTGGTTTTTCAGCTCTTTACCGCCACACTTTGGGCAAATTCTAGCCAAGATCCTTGTGACCAGATTAAAACACCTAATCCCGCTCATTGTTCACCCAGACCAGACAGGGTTCATTACGGGCCGAGAGGCTAGGGACAACTCCATTAGGGCAATTCACCTCGTCCATTGGGCACATACCTCTCCTGACCCCCCCACTACCTGATCCTGTCCGCCGATGCAGAGAAGGCCTTCGATCGAGTGGACTGGACATACTTACGCGCAGTGTTGGAGGCTCTCAGTTTGCGTACACACATGCTAGCTTGGATCATGGCCCTGTACTTGGACACGAGAGCTCAGGTCAAGATTAATGGCCTCCTCTCCCCGAGATTCTGGATCAGAAACAGCATGAGACAGGGGTGCCCTCTCTCGCCTATTTTTTTGTTTGCTGGTGTTGGAACCATTCCTATGCACTGTTTGGTTAAACTCAGACATCAATGGATTGACGGTGGATCATACGGAGCACAAGCTTTCGGTGTATGCCGATGATGTGCTCTTCCACCTAATGGAATCCCTCATCTCCCTGCCTAATCTGATGTGAGAACTCCAACGCTTTGGGACACTTATTATTATTATTATTATTATTATTATTATTATTATTATTATTATTATTCACAAACTCCCTCACTGGGTCTGATGGGGGTCCGGTATGTATGTGTAAGTTACATATTACACAGTCAGTCTGGTTCAAAAAAGACACAAGTCCATCCAGTTCAACCAATAAATCACACCTCCCAACTTTTTGAGATGGGAATGAGGGACACCTACTAACAGAAGTATGAAGACATAGGCCACATCCCCTGCCACGCCCCCTTAACCACTTAAGGACCAGCCAGCACAGTTATACTGCAGCAGGTTGGCTCCCCTGTGCGAATGGCTGTCATAGTACGTCGGCTACTTTAAGAGCTCTGGGGGACGCGCGTCACGATAACGGAGCAGATGCATGTGGCCGGCCACCACGATGTGCACCAGGCACCCGCAATTGCTCCTGTAAGAGACAGAATGGAGGTCTGTCAATGTAAACAGACAGATCTCTGTTTTGTCAGTAGAGACTAGACAGATCTGCTATTCCTAGTAATTAGGAACAGAGATCAGTCTCCTCCTCCAGGCAGCCCCCCCACAGTTAGAAACACTCACTAGGGAACACATTTAACCCCTTGATCGCCCCCTAGTGTTAACCCCTTCCATGCCAGTGACATTTATACAGTAATCAGTGGCTATTTAGCTCTGATCGCTGTATAAATGTCGATGGTCTCAAACAAGTGTCAAAAGTGTCCGATGTGTCTGCTGCAATGTCGCAGTCCCGCTACAAATCGCTGATCACCACCATTACAAAAAACTAGTAATAAAAATGCCATAAATCCGTCCCCTATTTTGTAGATACTATAACTTTTGTGCAAACCAATCAATATACGCTTATTGCAATTTCTTTACCAAAAATATGTAGAAGAATACATATCGGCCTAAACTGAGGAAGAAATTTGTTTTTTAAAACTTTTTTGGGGGATATTTATTATAGCAAAAAGTAAAATATATACATTTTTTCTTCATTTTTAGTCTTTTTTATTAATGGTGATAAAAATAAACAGCAGAGGTGATCATATACCACCAAAAGAAAGCTCTATTTCTTTAATCGTACATCACGGGACACAGAGCCATAGTAGTTACTATGTGGGTTATAGTCCACCTTCAGATGCTGGACACTTGCACACCCTAAACAAGAAGTTGCCTCCCTATATAACTCCTCCCACTACTGGGAGTCCTCCGTTTTTTCACCAGTGTCTAAGGTGCTGGCCACGAGAAAAAAAGATGTGCTGTGCTGAGCTCTTCTGGAGCAATCCTTGCTGGGGCTAGCTATGCAGCCGGATCCATTCAAAGTATCTTTTAGGCCGAATTGAATAGTACCCGTGCCTTGTGCCGGAAGAAACAAGGTTTTACCTCTAAACGCTTCTCTTTTGAGAGAGCTGGATTCTGGGATCCAGTATTTTTGGTATTAAGGCCATGAAGTATTACTGGCGGGATGCTATTACAGGTCCAGGAATGTGGGTTCCCTGAGGGTCCATGACTCCTGAAGGTTTGTTAACGGAACCCACAAGTGTTTTAAACGATCATAGTGAACATGACTACCACTAACCCGTAATTACAATTGTGGATCACATATAAACTTGCATATTGATAATCTGAAAGTAAAAGGAAAAAAGATGCCCCGAGACGACGTGAAGTATCACGAAACGCGTCGGGCGGTGTGACATGCTGTTTATTGCCTAGAAAATTGTACCAGTTGGAGAAGGGGAGACCCGTGGAGATCAGCGTACGGCCGCCGCTTCCCACTCGTTTATGCCATATCTCACTGCTTTATTGTAAGTGTGTTTTTTTAGTTTGAATTTTTTATTAAATAAGCAATTTTACACTATTGGAGCGCCTTTTTCTCCTTTTTATGGTGAATTTGGGAATCTGCTCATATGGGAAGCCCGTTTGAACCATGATCTCGAAAGAGGGTGGAGCTTTGGAGGACTGAGGAACATGTGTAGCATGATCTGATCTTTTGATGTGCGAATAATTTTTGGACATCTGGTAAGGAGCCAATCTTGATCTTTGGTGGTGGTACACTGCGTCATGTCTCACAGTTTATGAAGCAAGGAATCTAAATTTTGGACACTGTAATCAACACGTGGTGTTTTGTATTTGACAATAATTGATTCCATAAGTTGGATTTGTTTTTGAGGACTGTCATATGAGGACATACTCAGCTGTTAAGAAGGACATTTTTTGATTAATTTCTCATATGTGCATCTTTTTTCCCTTTACTTTCAGATTATCAATATGCAAGTTTATATGTGATCCACAATTGTAATTTCAGGCTAGTGGTATTCATGTTCACTATGATCGTTTAAAACACATGTGCACTATATTCATTTATTTTCATATATTTTTTACATTTACCAACACGGTTAATCTGTTGGAATATTGGTATCACTTTGGAAGTGTGTGTATTTAGAGAGCGCGGTTCTTCTGGTTTGAAATATTTTTTATATATAATTTTTGGTTATATAATAGAACTGCAGCATTTCACAGGATTTAAATTTTCCTGTATCCATAGTCTGTAGCGCGATTTTTTCTTTGTTTTTTCTTTTACCACAGAAATTCCTGCGGCAGGAAAGGTAAGTGGAGTTTTTCTAAGGAATTTTTTAATTTTCTTATGAAAGGTCTCCTTTAAAGTAAATGTTGTCATGCCTAAGTGTCACCACTGGGGGCTGTATGGAGCACGTACCTTCTCATGCTTTGCTACGGCAGATCTCCGGTAATTTTGGGGTTTTGCTTCCTCCAGACACCCCCACCTAGGCTGAACTCTTCCCCTCTTCATGAGGCTGAATATAAGGAAGAACTGAAAATGATCTGCAATGCCGTTTTTCTTTCACCACCCCTACTCGGTGGAGGCTCTTAGGTCTCCTCCATGCCATCCCTCCCTCACAAGCTGATCCCGGCGGATCGGAAGTCTGTGCTTGCGTGGGAAAACTCTTTTTTTGAAAGAGGGGGGAGCGATGCGAGGTGGGGGTGTGGCTTATTATGGCATTGACATCCTCTAACACGGTAATGTGTGATTAAAAAAAGCACTCCATTTGTGATGGCTGCAAAATTGTCAGAGAGGCATAAGAGCAAAGAGGAGCATGAAAGAGGTTTTGGTGACACAGGCATTTCCTATTTAACACATTTACTATTTGCATCAGGCTGAGCATTAATAGCAGCGGCAGTGCCTGGACTATTTGCTCAAGTGGTGGATGTGATTTCTTCTGGTAGTACCTCTGCTTTGTGCATCGGGCTAAGGTCAGAAGGGAGGTTGAAAGACCCCCAAAAAAAGAGATAAAAGGGGTCTCCCTCAAGCTCAGGAAAGCTTACTCATTTCTACAAATGGCATCCTCCCCTGAGAGATGGTGGCTGGTCAGAGTGAGCATCGGGGCCATGAAATGTTTGCACCTGTTTTCAACACTGCAGCCCCTGTTTTATTACAAAGATATTTTTTCCTCAGCCATGATAGGTTTAATAAAAAGTTTAGTGACTTTAATCGCATCCCAGTATGGGTCAAAATGCGTCAGGTTCTCTTCCATTGCCCAAGACCCTCAAACTGAGGAACTAGGGGCGGGAGAAGATGAATTTCCTCAGGGGACCATGGTGAGGCTGATGACTCCTCTTCTGAGATGTCAAATGCGGGAGAGTCCGCTGTTTCAATCTTAGATTGATGGTGCAATTTCTTGCTGAATGGTCCACTCCGCATTTATGTACCCTTAACTGCGTGTTTGAGTTCGCTAAAGCCTCCTCAAGCTGCGCACGCCTTTCCTGTCCATTCACTGCTGGGAAAGATTTTTTGTATCTGAGAGGATCACCCAGATAAACATTATTTTCCCTCCTAAAAAGTTTTCACACTTTATCCTATGGTGGAGGAAATTCACTAAGTACCAGCAATTAATGCTGCTATATCCTATGTGAATAAGAGTTTGACTTGTCTGGCAGACAATACTCAAATACTTATGCCGCGTGCACACGATCAAACAAGCAGAAAAGTCCGGCAAACTCAAGTCCGCCATCAATCCCTCCGTGTGTAGCCTCCGGCATATTTTTTGACCCGAAAGTACGGCGGACTTAAGCCGCGTACACACGGGCGGACTGTCTGTCCAACTTAGTCCGCTGAAACACATTTCAGCGGACAGTCCGCTCGTGTGTGGGCTTCAGCGGACTTTTTCAGCGTGCAGTCTGGCAGACTAAGTATTTCGGAATTTCCGTAATATTGTCCGTCCAACTTTGGTTTCAGCGGACAGTCCGCTCGTGAGTAGGCTAGTTGGACGGACTAAGTATGGCGCATGCTCAGAAAGGATTTACACGGCGGAAGGTTGCATTGCTGTGTATTGGACGTCCTATTTCTAGTCCCGTCGTACGTGCTGTACACGTCATCGCGCAAGCTTTCAACGGACTGTCTGTTCATCGTGTGTGGTCAAGTCCGTTCATTCAAAAGTAGGACGGACTGTCCGTCGGATTGTCTGACGGACTTAGTTGGCCAGACAGTCCGCCCGTGTGTACGAGGCTTTAGAAAGAAGTTTTGCACTCCAATCTTCCCGCCGGACTCGCATTTCGGCGGACATTCCGGCCGCGTGTATGCCAGTCCGCCGTACTTTTGAAATGAGCGGACTTTTCCCGCCCGGAGAAAAGTCCGCTCATTTCGAGCGGGTCTGCAGGTAGGCGGGGCCCGCGAAGGAGACGCCTCTGGCCCCGCCACCTGGTATGGACTTAAAGGGGAACCCCAACGCTGAAAAAAATCGGCGTGGGGGTCCCCCCAAAGTCCACAACAGACCCTTGTCCGAGCACGCTACCCGGCCGGCCAGGAAAGGAGCCGTACCAGGCCGCGTGGCCTCAACATGGGGGGTGCCTTGGGGAAGGGGGGGCCGCGTGGCCCCCCCACCCCAAAGCACCTTGTCCCTATGTTGATGAGGACAAGGGCCTCTTCCCGACAACCCTGGCCGTTGGTTGTCGGGGTCTGCGGGCGGGGGGCTTATCGGAATCCAGGAGCCCCCTTTAATAAGGGGGTCCCCGGATACCGGCCCCCACCCTATGTGAATGAGTATGGGGTACAATGTACCCCTACCCATTCACCTGTAAAATAAAAGTACAAAAAAAACACAACACACGAGATAAAATACTTTATTGCACAGCTCCGGGGGTCTTCTCGCCGGACTCCTCCGCTATCTTCTTGTAGCTCTTTTACTAGCGGAGGAGCCCGGCTTTCTTCCGACTTCGGGGGTCTTGTCCCCCTCTTCGGTTCTTCTTCCGGGCCACCGTGCCTTCTTATAGCTCTTTTACAGGCGGTGGCCTGTAAAACAGCTTCTTCTTCTTCTTCGGCACGCGGCGACTTATATAGGGACAAGGGGCGGGGTCTTCGGTGGATGTCACATGGGTTCATGTCACATGGTGACCCCGCCCCCTTACGATGTCACAGTCCCGGAGGATGCTGGGACTGTTGCCATGTGACATCAACCCATGTGACATCAACCCATATGACATCCACCGAAGACCCCGCCCCTTGTCCCTATATAAGTCGCCGCGTGCCCGTTCCCTGTCATTGTGATCGGAGGACTCGGCGAGGCAACATCTGAAGAAGAAGAGAAGAACAGAAGAACGGAAGGCGGTGGCGGCGGCGGCGACAGAAGACCGGGCCACCGCCTGTAAAAGAGCTATAAGAAGGCGCGGTGGCCCGGCAGAAGAACCGAAGAGGGGGACAAGACCCCCGAAGTCGGAAGAAGAGGCCGGCGGCGAGGAAGAAAGCCGGAGTCCTCCGCTAGCAAAAGAGCTACAAAAAGATAGCGGAAGAGTCCGGCGAGAAGACCCTCGAAGACGGAAGACCCCCGGAGCTGTGCAATAAAGTATTTTATCTCATGTGTTGTGTTTTTTTTGTACTTTTATTTTACAGGTGAATGGGTAGGGGTACATTGTACCCCATACTCATTCACATAGGGTGGGGGGCCGGTATCCGGGGGCCCCCTTATTAAAGGGGGCTCCCGGCCGGATTGCGATAAGCCCCCCGCCCGTAGACCCCGACAACCAACGGCCAGGGTTGTCGGGAAGAGGCCCTTGTCCTCATCAACATGGGGACAAGGTGCTTTGGGGTGGGGGGCCGCGCGGCCCCCCCTTCCCCAAGGCACCCCCCATGTTGAGGGCACGCGGCCTGGTACGGCTCAGGAGGGGGGGGGCGCTCGCTCGCCCCCCTTTCCTGGCCGGCCGGGTAGCGTGCTCGGACAAGGGTCTGTTGTGGACTTGGGGGGGACCCCCACGCCGATTTTTTTCGGCGTTGGGGTTCCCCTTTAAGTCCATACCAGGTGGCGGGGCCAGCGTCGTCTCCTTCACGGGCCCTGCCTACCTGGAGACGCGCTCGAAATGAGCGGACTTTCCTCCGCGTGTGTGGGCGAGTCCGTTCATTTCAAAAGTAGGGCGGATAGTACGGCGGACTTAGTAGGCCATATTAGTCCACTCAAAAAGTGTCGTGTGTAGGCAAGTAGCCCGTTCGGAAAGTCCGACGGACAGTCTGGAGGGAAGTCCGCCAGACTAAGTACGTTGGACAGCCGGCTACGTGTGTACGCAGCTTTAGGGATCCAACAGATAAAAAATTTGTAATTCCTATTAAAAGAGAAAAAAAAAACACTTTTTTCTATGACAGATTGAGTGTCTCAGCCTGCGCTGGCAGTAATTGCTTAATCGTTCAGAGACCAGTTTAAGCAGGTGTTCAAGGTTATCCTGCTCAGCAGGCCCAGGATCTGGCAGCTTTATGTTTGCAATAGTTGCTTTGAGAGATTCTATCCTTCAGGCCTTGCGCCCTTTGCTAAGCACCATGACAAAAGTCTTCCTTTTGTGGTGAAAAAGGTATTTGGGGATGTTTTGGATAATACATCCAAAGAAATTCTAGTGGAAAATGTACCCCTTTTGCCATTTAAGAAAAGAAGTAAATGCATTTTCGTATTTAAAGCTCCTTCTTCTGTGCCAGTGTCATCAGCCTCCAGGCAATCACGACGGCTTCCACCATCAGGTTCAAAAGGTAATCCTTAGGGTTAAAGGGGTTGTAAAGAGAATTTTTTTTTAAAATAACAAACATGTTATACTTACCGCCACTGTGCAGCTCGTTTTTCACAGAGTGGCCCCAAACCTGGACTTCTGGGTTCCCTCTACGGCTGTCCCTGATTCCCCCCACAAGTACTTCTCACCAGAGGCGGCTCTCTAATTAGGCAAAGTAGGCGGTGGCCTAAGGCCCCCTTTCCTAGGGGCCTCGCTCCCGCCTACTTTGCCTAAAGAGCAGCCTCTGGCTATCATCATACATCCGTCCCAGGTGCCTCCTCGTTCAGAGTACAGTCAGCCCGCCTCCTCTCTTCTCTGCCCCACTCCTGTCCAGAAAACTTCACTGGAAGTGGAACTGCAGTGCAGGTGTCCTTCCAGTCAGAACACCAGCAGACACAGAGACCATCAACTGGCCTGACCTGCCCCGCCTGCCCCGCCTGCCCCACCATCAAATCCTGTCCGTCCTTTCTTGTGCAAGGGCAGGGCACAGCTAGCATCTCAGCACAGGATCGCCGAGTCTACCCTCCTTCCAGGGCGGGGCTTCCATGATGGAGACAGAGCCAGTTCAGCCTTTCTGTGTGCACTGTGCAGCCAACGGACTGAACTATGAGGGGACAGAGCCTTGCTATATGTGAGGTAAATGTGACTAGGGGGTGCATTTGACTGGAGGGGGGTGGTACAGTGGTGTGGTGTCAGTGTGCTCTGCGTCAGCGTGCTCTGTGTCAGCTCTGGTGTCAGTGTGCTCTGTGTCAGCTCTGGGGTCAGTGTGCTCTACCTCAGCCCTGGTGTCAGTGTGCTCTGTGTCAGCTCTGGTGTCAGTGTGCTCTACCTCAGCCCTGGTGTCAATGTGCTCTACCTCAGCCCTGCTGTCAATGTGCTCTACCTCAGCCCTGGTGTCAATGTGCTCTACCTCAGCCCTGGTGTCAGTGTGCTCTGTGTAAGCCCTGGTGTCAGTGTGCTCTGTGTCAGCTCTGGTGTCAGTGTGTTCTGTGTCAGCTCTGGTGTCAGTGTGCTCTACCTCAGCCCTGGTGTCAGTGTGCTCTGTGTCAGCCCTGGTGTCAGTGTGCTCTGTGTCAGCTCTGGTGTCAGTGTGCTCTACCTCAGCCCTGGTGTCAGTGTGCTCTCCCTCAGCCCTGGTGTCAGTGTGCTCTGTGTCAGCCCTGGTGTCAGTGTGCTCTGTGTCAGCCCTGGTGTCAGTGTTCTCTCAGCGCTGGTGTCAGTGTTCTCTCAGCGCCGGTGTCAGTGTTCTCTCAGCGCCGGTGTCAGTGTGCTGTAGCTCAGTGCTGGTGTCAGTGTGCTCTGTCTCAGCCCTGGTGTCAGTGTGCTCTCAGTGTTGGTGTCAGTGTACTTAGCGCTGGTGTCAGTGTGCTCTAGCTCAGTGCTGGTGTCAGTGTGCTCTGTCTCAGCCCTGGTGTCAGTGTGCTCTCAGTGTTGGTGTCAGTGTACTTAGTGCTGGTGTCAGTGTGCTATGTCTCAGCGCTGGTGTCAGTGTGCTCTCAGCGCTGGTGTCAGTGTGCTCTCAGCGCTGGTGTCAGTGTGCTCTAGCTCAGTGCTGGTGTCAGTGTGCTCTAGCTCAGTGCTGGTGTCAGTGTGCTCTCAGCGCTGGTGTCAGTGTGCTCTCAGTACTGGTATGACTGAGCACATTGACACCAGTACTCTTAATATATGCAATTCATTTTTTTTGCTTGAATTGTTTTTTTCCCCCATTATAGATGTGAGTAGGGCCTCATGTCTAGGTTATGCCTAAGGCCTCACAAAGCGTAGAGCCACCTCTGCTTCTCACGTTCATGTGAGCTCCCTCGCATGGTGAGAAGCACTTGTGGGCACACTCCTGTAATACAGCCGGCAGCTATAGCCGCTCACTGTATCATTCGGGCCCGCCCCCGGCACGCCACATCATTGGATGTGATTGACAGCAGCGCAAGCCAATGGCTGCGCTGCTTTCAATCCATCCACTACGGCCAGGCTGAGCGGTGAAGAGGATTTTGGAGGCGAGTGCGGGACTTTCGAGGGGTCAGGTAAGTAAAACAGGGGGGCTGGGGGGGCAGCACTGTCAGATGTTTTTTCACCTTAATGCATAGAATGCATTAAGGTGAAAATTGTTTTACCTTTACAACCCCTTTAACACCAGGGACAAAAGAGGTATTGGGGGAGGAAACCTACAAGATACTGAACCCCACTTATGAGGAGGCGCCCCGCTCGCTCAATCGGGGAATTCTTCTGCAGTTCTCAAGGATCTGGCAGGAAGAGTGTCAAGACATATGGGACTTCCTCAATAGCGCCAAGGTACAAACTGAAGTTCCAAGAGTTCCCATCTCCTCGTTTTCTCAAATCAAAAGTTCCTAAGGATCCAGAGAAAAAGAAGTCTCTCTCAAGCATTGGACCATCTTTTGGCAAAAAGTGATCATGGTGATCCCCATGTAAGAGCAGAAGTTGGGGTTTGGTCCAAACCTCTTTCAAAAATCTAAATTCAATTCCCGAATATAACCACTCTTTTTTTGCATGGAGTCAATCCAATCAGTTATCTCCATCCTACAAGGAGGAGAACTTCTTGTGTCAATCGTCATCAGAGACATACCTCCATATGCGTATTTCCTCTCTCACTAGTAATATCTACTTTTCAAGGTGGAAAACCTTCATTTTCAGGGTGTAGCTCTGCTTTTCGGTCTAGCTACTGTACCTTGAGTGTTTACAGAGGTTCTGACCCCTCTGCTAGCCAGATTAAGGGCCCAAGGTATAACGATTGTGGTCTACCTAGACGATCGATTCTTCATAGACCAGTTGGTAGCCCGCTTAGACCAAAGTATGGTCACCACATTAAACTACTGTACCTGAAATATCTAGGTCGGATTCTCAACCTAGAACAAATATTTTTTATAAAGCAGAAGGCTAAAATACTTGGGTCTGATCATAGATACACCCAGAAAAGGGTATTCTTGCCCCAGACAAAGATCAGCACAATAAAGGAACTGATTCAGGTGGTCGAAGCAAGATGAATTCTTCTATTCAGCTTTTCATGAGGTTGTTGGGAAAGATGAGAGGCTTCATTCGAGGCCGTTCTTTATGCTCAGTTTCATTTAAGACTGCTGCAAAACAGAATCCTATCGGATTGCAACAAAGGGTTCAAGCTCTAGATTCCCAATGTGTGGGATTCCCAAGCCTATGTCCACATCACCCTGAAAGCGCTCCAATCTTGTTGGATCTTGGAGGCTAAGCAGGGTCAGGCCTGGTTAGTGCCTGGATGGGAGACCACCTGGAAATACCAGATGCTGTAGGCTGGGTGAGCTGGAGCCTCAGTTTATGGTTGATAAGTAGGAATGAACTTTATGTTTGGGTTGAACATGAGTTTGGCTCAATTATTGGCTGTTCACCATTTGCCAAATAGCGAACAATTTGTGATCGCGGCAAATTCAAAAGCCGCGGAACACCCTTTAAAAGTCTATGGGAGAAATCAAAAGTGCTAATTTTAAAGGTTAATATGAAAGTTATTGTCATAAAAAGTATTTGAGAACCAGTGTCCTGCCCCAGGGGACATGTATCAATACAAAAAAAGTTTTAAAAACTGAAGTTTTTTTTGGGAGCAGTGATTTTAATAATGCTTAAAGGGGTTGTAAAGCTTTGTTTTTTAGGTTCCTTTAAGCTAGTGCATTGTTGGCTCACTTACCTTTTCCTTCAATTTCCCTTCTAAATGTTACATAGTTACATAGTTAGTCAGGTTGAAAAAAGACACATGTCCATCAAGTTCAATCACAAAAAATAAATAAAAATTATAATAATATCATACAATCCCATATACCCAATTCTATACCCACAGTTGATCCAGAGGAAGGCAAAAAACCCCAGCAGAGCCATGATCCAATTTGCTAAAGCAGGGGAAAAAATTCCTTCCTGATCCCCCGAGAGGCAATCGGATTTTCCCCGGATCATCTTTACCTATAAATGTCAGTACCCAGTTATATTCTGTACACTTAGGAAATAATCCAGGCCTTTCTTAAAGCAATCCACTGATCTGGCCAGAACCACCTCTGCAGGGAGTCTATTCCACATTTTCACAGCTCTTAGGCCGAGTACACACGGGCGGACTGTCTGCCCAACTTAGTCCGCCGAAACACATTTGAGCGGACAGTCCGCTCGTGTGTGGGCTTCAGCGGACTTTTTCAGCGGACTGTCTGACGAACAAAGTCTTACGGAATTTCCGTAAGATTGTTCGTCCAAACTTGGTTTGAGCGGACAGTCCGCCCGTGTGTGTGCCAGTCCGCTGTACTTTCGAAATGAGCAGACTTTTCCTGCCCGGAGAAAAATCTGCTCATTTCGAGCTCGTCTCCAGGTAGGCGGGGCCCGCGAAGGAGACGTCGCGGGACCCGCCGCCTGGTATGGACTTAAAGGGGAACCCCCAACGCCGAAAAAAATCGGCGTGGGGGTCCCCCCCAAGTCCACAAAAGACCCTTGTCCGAGCACGCTACCCGGCCGGCCAGGAAAGGGGGGCGAGCGAGCGCCCCCCCCCCCCTGAGCCGTACCAGGCCGCGTGGCCTCAACATGGGGGGTGCCTTGGGGAAGGGGGGGCCGCGCGGCCCCCCCACCCCAAAGCACCTTGTCCCCATGTTGATGAGGACAAGGGCCTCTTCCCGACAACCCTGGCCGTTGGTTGTCGGGGTCTGCGGGCGGGGGGCTTATCGGAATCCGGGAGCCCCCTTTAATAAGAGGGCCCCCGGATACCGGCCCCCCACCCTATGTGAATGAGTATGGGGTACAATGTACCCCTACCCATTCACCTGTGAAAAAAGTACAAAAAAAACACAACACAGGGTTAAAATATTTTATTGCACAGCTCCGGGGGTCTTCCGTCTTCGGGGGTCTTCTCGCCGGACTCCTCCGCTATCTTCTTGTAGCTCTTTTGCTAGCGGAGGAGTCCGGCTTTCTTCCTCCCCGCCGCCGGCCTCTTCTCCCGACTTCGGGGGTCTTGTCCCCCTCTTCGGTTCTTCTGCCGGGCCACCACGCCTTCTTATAGCTCTTTTAGAGGCGGTGACCCGGTCTTCTGTCGCCGCTGTCACTGTCGCCGTCTTCCGTTCTTCTTCTTCTTCTCCAGGAGATGTTGACACAACGCTCTCTCCGGCCGGAATGCCAGAGCCGCGCTGCGCGGCCACTTATATAGTGACAATGGGGCGGTGTCACATGGTACATGTCACATGGGTTGGTCACATGGGTTGATGTCACATGGGGACTATGACATCATAAGGGGGCGGGGTCACCATGTGACACCAACCCATGTGACATATACCATGTGACACCGCCCCATTGTCACTATATAAGTGGCCGCGCAGCGCGGCTCTGGCATTCCGGCCGGAGAGAGCGTCGTGTCAACATCTCCTGGAGAAGAAGAAGAAGAAGAAGAAGAAGAAGAAGAACGGAAGGTGGCGACAGAAGACCGGGCCACCGCCTCTAAAAGAGCTATAAGAAGGCGCGGTGGCCCGGCAGAAGAAACAAAGAGGGGGACAAGACCCCCGAAGACGGAAGACCCCCGGAGCTGTGCAATAAAATATTTTATCTCGTGTGTTGTGTTTTTTTTTGGTACTTTTATTTTACAGGTGAATGGGTAGGGGTACATTGTACCCCATATTCATTTACATAGGGTGGGGGGGCCGGTATCCGGGGGCCCCTTATTAAAGGGGGCTCCCGGATTCCGATAAGCCCCCCGCCCGCAGACCCCGACAACCAACGGCCAGGGTTGTCGGGAAGAGGCCCTTGTCTTCATCAACATGGGGACAAGGTGCTTTGGGGTGGGGGGGCCGCGCGGCCCCCCCTTCCCCAAGGCACCCCCCATGTTGAGGGCACGCGGCCTGGTACGGCTCAGGAGGGGGGGCGCTCGCTCACCCCCCTTTCCTGGCCGGCCGGGTAGCGTGCTCGGACAAGGGTCTGTTGTGGACTTTGGGGGGACCCCCACGCCGATTTTTTTCGGCGTTGGGGTTCCCTTTAAGTCCATTCCAGGCGGCAGGGCCCGCAACGTCTCCGTTGCGGGCCCCGCCTACCTTGACACGCGCTCAAAATGAGCGGACTTTCCTCCGCGTGTGTGGGCGAGTCCTTTCATTTCAAAAGTTGGGCGGACTTAGTACGGCGAACTTAGTCTGCCGTATTAGTCCGCTCAAAAAGTGCAGTGTGTGGGAAAGTCCGTTCATTCAAAATTTGGACGGACTGTCTGTCGGATTGTCTGACGAACTTAGTTGGCCAGACAATCCGCCCGTGTGTACACGGCCTTACTGTGAAGAAACCTTTCCGTATTTGGAGATGAAATCTCTTTTCCTCTAGACGTAAAGAGTGCCCCCTTGTCCTCTTTGTTGACTGTAAAGTGAATAACTCGACACCAAGTTCCCTATATGGACCCCTTATATATTTGTACATGTTGATCATATCCCAGAGAGAATAAATTCAGTTCCTCTAATCTTTCCTCATAGCTGAGCTCCTCCATGCCTCTTATCAGTTTGGTTGCCCTTCTCTGCACTTTCTCCAGTTCCCCGATATCCTTTTTGAGAACTGGTGCTCAAAACTGAACGGCATATTCCAGATGAGGTCTTACGAATGATCTGAACAGGGGCAAAATGACATCTCTCTCTCTGGAGTCCATACTTCTCTTAATACTGGAAAGGACTTTGGAAACCGCAGCTTGGCATTGCATACTATTATTGAGCTTATGATCTACCAAAACCCCCATGTTTTTTTACTTTGCCTGAATTTCTCACTTCCTGTTTCTCCTCAGTAAACTTTACACCATCATCCGAGCGGTGTCTGGTCAGCCAGAACAGCTTACTGAACAGCTTACTGAGGAGGAACAGGAAGTGCAAAATTCAGACAAATAAAACAAAGAAAAAAAACATTTAGAAGTGAAAACTAAGGGAAAGATAAGTGAACCAACAATGCACTAGCTTAAAGGAACCTATTAAGAAAATAAAAAACAAACTTTTACAACCCCTTTAAGTGAAACAATAAAAGTGAAATTTTCCTTTAAATTTCGTACCTGGGGGGTGTGTATAGTATGCCTGTAAAGGGGCGCATGTTTCCCATGTTTAGAAAAGTTAGAGAGCAAAATTACATTTCAAAATGAAAAAAACTAATTTAAAAGTACTTGTGGCTATAATGAATTTTCGGTCTGCAATATACATAAAAGTCATTGAAAAAATAAAATAAAACGGCATGGGATTCTCCCACAGTCCATTGCCAGGCCCTTCGGGTCTGGTATGGATATTAAGGGGAACCCTGCACCAATTTAATAAAAAAATGGCGTAGGGTTCCCTCTCAAAATCCATACCAAACCCTTATCTGAGCACGCAACCTGGTAGGCCACAGGAAAAGGGGGATGAAAGAGCGCCCCCCCTCCTGTACCGTACCAGGCCACATGCCCTCAACATTGGGAGGGTGCTTTGGGGTAGCCCCTCAAAGCACTGTGTCCCCATGTTTATGGAGACAAGGGCCTCATCCTCACAACCCTTTGTGGGGGTATGCGGGTGGGGGGGCTTATCAGAATCTGGATGCCTCCTTTAACAAGGGTACCCCCAGATCCCAGCCCCGTTGTGTGAAATGGAAATGGGGTACAAATGTACCCCTACCATTTCACAAAAAAAGTGTCAAAAATTTTAAGACAATAGCTGGTTTTTGACAAGTCCTTTAATAATTTCTTCTTCTTTCCCCGCTTCTTCCATCTTCTTCCTCCATTTTGTTCTTTCCCTGCTTCTTCCTCTATCTTCCTCTGCTTCTTTCTCCAGTCTTCTCAAGCTTCCTCCAGCATCTTCCTCTGGCTTTTTCTCCCCTCGCTTTGTTCTCTGGACAATCCGCCTCAATGGGAGGCTCCCTCTGTGTGACACTTCTGTTCTTGTGACAGCTCTTATATAACTGAGGGAGGGGCCACCCAGTGATCCCACCCCCCTCTGATGCATGGGGACTTCCCTATGGCCTTCCCTGTGGTGTTAGAGGGGGGCGGGGTCACTCCAAAGGAAAATTAGAACTTTTGATCATTCATGTTTGTGTCCAATAGACTATAGCGGTATTCGTACAGTTTTTTTGGCTGTTCGCATGTTCTACTGCAATCCGAACTGGGGGTGTTCGGCTCATATCTATTGATAACCAAAAATCTGCAAAAGGAAAAACCTTCTTTCAGTTATCTGGGAAATGGTAAGAACATATGCCAACCTTTTTTGGGTTGGGGAGCAGTCCTGGAAGAGGCAACTGTCCAAGAGAAGTGGCCCAGATCAGAAAGGGCCTTGCCCATTAACATTCTAGAAATCCAGGCAGAGTACTTGGTCCTGAAGGCTTGAACGTTCAGTTTACGGAATTGTCCTGCCCAATGCCACAACAATGGCAGTTGTTCCCGGGAGAATGATTCCTTCAACCCAATATCTTCCTGTCAATATATCAAAGATAGGGGATCCCAGACATAGATCTGTTTGAGTCCAGGTTCAACAAAGAAATTGACAACTTTGTATCAAGAACAAAGGAAGCCTTACTATTTTCGTGGAACCCATTGTCACTGATTTATGCATTCCCTCCTATTCTGCCTGCGTCCATGACTTCTTCGCAGGATCAAGCAGGAAGGGAAGTCGGGATTCTTGTGGCCCAGTGGGGACCAGGAAATCTTGGTATGAAGAGATCGTAAAGATGGCAGTAGGGGACACATGGAGGCTACCTCCATGGCCAGACCTTCTCTCACAAGGTCGGATGTTGCAACCTACTTTGTAAACGCTAAATTTAATGGTTTGGCTATTGAGACCCACACTCTGAAGAAGCATGGGCTGTCAGATTCAGTGGTTTCTACCTTGATTAATGCAAGGGAGACGGCCTCCATAATTATATATTATGGAGTCTGGGAAGCATACATCTCCTGGTGTAAAACCAGGGATGGCACCCCAGGAAATAGGTCAAGGATAGAATCCTTGACTTTCTACAGATGGGGTGAGAAATAAAGCTGGCCTTGAGTGCTTTCTAAGGACAGGTCTCGGCCTTATCTGTATTATTTCAATGACCACTTGCTTCGCATTCTTTGGTTCGTAATTTTATTTAGGGGGTAACACGGTTTAATCTCTGGTTAGGTCACCCCTGAACCTTTCAAACTTGAATTTAGTTTTGTCGGCATTACAAAATAGCCCTTTTGGGCCGATAGGACTTTTTCCCTTGGTCCTTTTTGAATTATTTTTTTTTTCTGGTAACCATATCTGCTGCAAGAAGGAATTGTCCGCTCTTTCTTGTAAAGAGCCATATTATTGTTTTCAAGGATAAGGTGGTATTGCGTCCTCATCCTAATTTTTTACCAAAGGTAGTATCAGTTTTTTTTTATCTAAACCAGGATATTGTTCTGCCAGATTAAAAAAAATTGATGTTTTGTTCGTGTTGCCTGAAGGTCCTAAAAGAGGACAGGCAGCATTGAAATCTACTATTTATAAAATGGATTCAACAAGTAATCATTCAAGCTTATGGTTTCAAGAGGTGGATTCCACCCTCTCAAATCAAAACACACTCCTCTAGGGTTGTTAGTGCTCTGTGGGCAGTGCATCATCGAGCCTCCATGGCTCAAATCTGCTAGGCCACAAATTGGTCTTCAATCCAGACATTTACCAGATTCTATCAGGTGGATGTAAAAAGTCATGAGGCTATCGCCTTTGGGCGTAGTGTGCTGCAGGCAGCGGTATAACTCCTCTAGTCTCATGTTGCCCTAATTCTCTTGCGTCTCCCTCCCCTCAGTTGGCATTGCTCAGGGACATCCCACACAGTAATTACTATGGCTCTGTGTTCCATGATGTAGGATAAAGAAAATACCTGTAAAATCCTGTTCTTGTGAAGTACATCACGGGACAGAGGTCCCGCCCCTCTTTCTGGTATATATGTGTATTGCTTTGCTACAAAAACTGAGGTACTCCCAGTATGGGAGGGGTTATATAGGGAGGCAACTTCCTGTTTAGGATGTGCCAGTGTCCAGCACCTGAAGGTGGACTATAACCCACATAATAATTACTATGGCTCTGTGTCCCATGATGTACTTCAAAAGAAAAGGATTTTACAGGTAAGTTGTTATAAAAATCCTATTTTGTGGGGAAAAAAAAAGGACGTTCATTTTGTTTGTGTACAACATCGCATTACTGCGCAATTGTCAGTTAAAGTGATTTGGATGAAAGGTTTAGCACTGGGAAACACTTTTTGAAAGATAAATAATGGAAAATTGTATACTCACCAGTCCATAATCTTTATTTCCTGGTGCATCTTCATGGCAGCATACATATGGGTTGTGACTCAGCCCCCACAACCTGATAGGACTGGTTAACTATAAATCAAAGACAGACCCGCCACACAGCACTCTCTGTAACTCTCACCAATTGGGTGGGCATCTGTAAATCACGGAAAGGTGAGTATACAATTTTCCACTTTCCTGGTGCATCATGGCAGCATACACATGGGAACTAACTCGCCATACGGGAGGGGGCAAGAAAAATGTTGTAATCATCAGTAGCGCAAGTATGCACCATGAATTTTCCAAATTTTACTGTGGTGAGCCGGGTTCACCTATCAAAGTGTAATGAAGGTGTCCTGGGAGGACCATAATGCTGAGGCCGCGTACACACGCGCGGACTGTTTGCCCAACCTTGTTCGTCAAACAGTTTGGGCAAACAGTCCGCTCAAAATTTGCATGAGCGTCGCTCCCTCCGGCCGGAATGCCAGAGCCGCCCTGCGTTGCCACTTATATAGTGACAATGGGGCGGGGTCACATGGTATATGTCACATGGGTTGGTCACATGGTGACCCCGCCCCCTTACGATGTCATAGTCCCCATGTGACATCAACCCATGTGACCAACCCATGTGACATATACCATGTGACCCCGCCCCATTGTCACTATATAAGTGGCAACGCAGGGCGGCTCTGGCATTCCGGCCGGAGGGAGCGACGTGTCAACATCGCCTGGAGAAGAACAAGAAGAACAAGAAGAAGAACACGAACGGAAGGCGGCGACGGCGACAGAAGACCGGGCCACCGCCTGTAAAAGAGCTACAAGAAGGCGCGGTGGCCCGGCAGAAGAACCGAAGGCGGCGACAGAAGAACGGAAGACGGCGACAGAAGACCGGGCCACCGGACCAGGCGCGGTGGCCCGGCAGAAGAACCGAAGAGGGGGACAAGACCCCCGAAGTCGGGAGAAGAGGCCGGCGGCGGGGAGGAAGAAAGCCGGACTCCTCCGCTAGCAAAAGAGCTACACACACATAGCGGAGGAGTCCGGCGAGAAGACCCCCGAAGACGGAAGACCCCCGGCTGTGCAATAAAATATTTTTTTCCCCTGTGTTGTGTTTTTATTTGTACTTTATTTCACAGGTGAATGGGTAGGGGTACATTGTACCCCATACTCATTCACATAGGGTGGGGGGCCGGTATCCGGGGGCCCCCTTCTTAAAGGGGGCTCCCGGATTCCGATAAGCCCCCCGCCCGCAGACCCCGACAACCAACGGCCAGGGTTGTCGGGAAGAGGCCCTTGTCCTCATCAACATGGGGACAAGGTGCTTTGGGGTGGGGGGGCCGCGCGGCCCCCCCTTCCCCAAGGCACCCCCCCATGTTGAGGGCACGCGGCCTGGTACGGCTCAGGAGGGGGGGCGCGCTCGCTCGCCCCCCTTTCCTGGCCGGCCGGGTAGCGTGCTCGGACAAGGGTCTGGTGTGGACTTGGGGGGAACCCCCACGCCGATTTTTTTCGGCGTTGGGGTTCCCCTTTAAGCCCATTCCAGGCGGCGGAGCCCGCGACGTCTCCTTCGCGGGCCCCGCCTACCTGTACACGCGCTCGAAATGGGCGGACTTTCCGAGCGGGAACAGTCCGCTCATTTCGAAAGTACAGCGGACAGGCCCACACACGGGCGGACTGTTCGCTCAAACACAGTTTCAGCGGACAGTTTTTCGGAATTTCCGAAAGACTTTGTCCGTTCAACTGTCCGCTGAAACTGTCCGCTGAAAGCCCACACACGGGCGGACTGTCCGCCCAAACACTGTTCAGCGGACAAGGTTGGGCGAACAGTCCGCCCGTGTGTACGCGGCCTGACTTGCAAATAACCTCAGGAGACACTCAGCACTGAGCTGTCCACAGAGCTGACACTGCCCTAGTTAAATGTGCTCTTAAGACCTCCAAAACAGGAAGGCCTTGAAGAGTAGGATCTTTTAATTGTCTTAACAATCTAGGAGGTGACTGAACGTGTTGATGTTGACTGACCCTGCCTTAAAGAGGAAGTAAAGCCTCTGAAAAAATACACCCTGCAAGACAAAGGCATAATGAGCTAGTATGTATAGCATACTAGCTCATTATGAATTACATACCTGAAATCAAAGCCCCCGCATCGGCCCTCTTTTGCCTCTTCTGACGCCACCATCTATCCTGGAGTCACTATCGCGGCTCTGGCACTGTGACTGGTCAGAGCCGCGATGACGTCACTCCCACGCTGGTGCCGCCACTAACGGCATGAACGCCATTAGAAATGGCACGCTCAGTGCGCCTGCGCCTGATTTCATGGATAGACATGGGTGCCGATATTTCTGCAAATATCTCCTAAACTTTTTAGGTTTGGAAGATATTTCTTGCACCTACAGGTTAGCCTTAATTTAGACTTACCTGTAGGTTGAAGTGGTTGTATTGGGTTTACAATCACTTTAAGCCATGCTGGAACCAAGTACATATTTCAGCTTTCCTGAATGAAAAGGTAGCTGCCAAGCAGGTCACCAGCGTTAGCTCAACATCCGGGGGATGTGGTTCTCTCACTCAACCAAGAAAGACGGCAAATTGACTTCCTGGTTAAATGCGAAGGAGAAAAACACCCCATTGATAAAAAGTAGAATGTTAAGTGAGGCTCCTCGAGTACAAAGCCTGCAGTTCTGACACCCATTTTTTAGAGGTTGTAGCAACCAGAAATACGGTCTTTAGGGTTTGCAGAGTGTAGCCAATTCTGTAGAATAGAAAAAAGGCCTTGATAGAAATGAAAACCATAAGCACGTTCCACATAGGAAACAATGCTTTCCTGGGAGGTCTATAACGTCAAGCAAGCCTTTTTAAGAATTGAATCACTAAATGGTTCAGGACTCCTTAAACTCTTGCAAGTGTAGACTAGGCTGACTATTTGAACCTAGGCCCCTGTTCAGCTCCAGCTGTAAGAACTGTAGAATATTGGCTTGCTTAGGTCTGAGATCTGCATCAGTTTCCCATATTCTTTGGTAAGTCTTCTTCATGAAGACCTCTCTGGGTTGACACAAGGTAGGCACTACCTGCACTGAGCACGCTTGACTTGGTAGCTTCCCACCTCTCAACTTCCATGCCATCAAAAGTAGTCTCTTGCCAGAGGCAGCTCTAGACTTTGTGAGGCCTTAGACATGAGGCCCTACTAACTCCCATGATGGGAAAAATTCAAGCGATAGACGCCTAGCAATTTCACTCTCCACCCCAACATCCAAAAAAAAAACATGCACATAGACTTATCTAAAAAAAACAACTTTAATAATGTACACATACAAGTCTGGTTCACAATCACTGATTGCCTCAAGCCCACTGATGACAGGGGGCAGGGTGGTAGGATGCCATAGGTGGGTTACAGGGGGATTATGAAAATAATGTTAGGGGGGTGGGGTGGTAAGATGCCAGAGGTGGGGTAGAGAGGGATGATGGGGATGTTGATGAAAATAGGTGGGGTGGTAAGAGGTCAGCAAATTAGCATAAAAATGACAGTGGGTGGGTAGGAAGCTGGCAGTGGGGTACAGGGGAGGATAATGATGGGGTAGGATGGTTGGATACTAGAGGTGGTGTACAGGGGGATGATGGAGGTATTGATGACAGGGGGCAGGGTGGTAGGATGTCAGAAGTGGGGTATGGGGATGATGATAGTGGGTGGGGGGGTAGGGAGCTAGAAGTAGGGTAAAGGGGATGAAGATTACAGGGGATGGGGTGGTAGGAAACTGGCAATGGGATACAGGTGGGATGATGATGACAGGGGATGGGGTGGTAGGAAGCTGGCAGTGGGGTACAGGGGGATGAAGATTACAGGGGGTTGGGTGGTACCTATCTTTCACAGCCCATTGGGTCACTCTTCTGGCAGCTGGGAAGGATGCAGGACAAGGTGCAGTAGTGTTGGAGGTTTTTCCACTACCACGCCTCCAAAATGCTACTACTGGGTGTGACACACCTCTCTCCTCCACCCCCTCCTCTTCTTCTTCCTCCATGGCCTCTTCCTATGCTTTTTTCACTGAACCAGCGGTGCTCTGTAGGCGTTCAAGGGGTTATGCAAGTACGCAGGAAAAAAGATGCCATGCCGTGCTTGCACTGTTTTTTGGGGGACAGGAGCCACACTGGGGCAAATATTTTGTCAGCTTTGCAGGGGCAAACCGAGAGGTGGTTGACGCCATGCCAGCTTAAGTCAGGAATGGTGGTTTGTGACAATGGCACCAACCTCCTCTCCGCCCTCCGACAGGGACAACTGACCCATGTGCCATGTGTGGCTCACATCTTTAACCTGGTGGTGAGGCAGTTCTTGGGCAGGTACCCCGGCTTACAGGATGTCCTGAAGCAGGCCAGGAAAGTCTGTGTGCATTTCCGCCAATCATTTAATGCCTGTGCTCGGCTGGCTGAGCTCCAAATGGAGTTGAACCTGCCCAAGAATCGCCTTATATGTGACATGCCCACCAGGTGGAACTCAACGTTGGCCATGCTGCAGCGGCTGCTACACACAGCAGAGGGCCATCAATGAGTACCTGTGCGACTACGGCACCAGGACAGGGTCAGGGGAGCTCGGTTTTTTCTCACCACTCCAGTGGGAAATGATCAGGGATGCATGAACTGTCCTGTCACCGTTTGAGGAGGCTACAAGGATGGTGAGCAGTGACAGTGCATGCATCAGTGACACTGTACCTCTTGTCCACCTGTTGGAGCATACGCTGCATGGAATAATGGACAGGGCACTTGAGGCAGAACAGAGGCAGGAAGGCCCCCTTTATCCAGACAGTGTCCCTGCTGTCCCACCCATCACACAGGAAGAGGACGAGGAGGATTGTGTCAGCATGGAAAGGGAGCCTTGCACTCAGCATCAGCAGCCTTTTAGGGATGATTTACAGTCCCAAGAAACCCTTGGACTTCTACGTAGCTGGGAGGAGATGGCTGTGGATCATGTTGTCCTTAGTGACCCAGAGGAGTCCAGACCGAATGCCTTAGATAACTTACGCTGCATAGCCTCCCTGATCCCGCAAAGCCTGCGGAAGGATCCTCGTATTCATCAGAGTAAGGAGAGGGACCATTACTGGCTGGCCACTCTCCTTGATCCACGGTACAAGGGTAAGGTTGCGGAACTTATCTTGCCATCACAGAGGGAGCAGAAGATGAGACATCTCCGGGAGGCCTTGCAGAAAGGTCTGTGTGACGCGTTCCGAGACTGGGAGGTTACAAATTCCTGGTCCTGGACAACGTGTTGCTGAGGCTTCGGTCAGTCACAGAAGGAGCGGGGGAGAAGGTGGCCGTCTGTCAGATACGTTCAGACAATTTTTTAGTCTGCAGGCCCATGGTACACTTGGACACCTTTCCCACCAAAAATCCTCTGGCTTACTGGGTCTTGAGGATGGATCATTGGCCAGAGCTTCCACAGTATGCAATTGAGCTACTGGCCTGTCCTGCATCCAGCGTTCTTTCGGAACGCACCTTCAGTGCTGCTGGAGGCTTTGTAATCGATCACAGGGTGCGCCTGTCCACCGACTCGGTTGATCAACTGACCTTCATCAAGATGAATCAGTCTTGGATCACCCACAGCTACCAAGCACCTGAAGCTGATGTAACCAAATATTTTTTTTGGAAATATCACATCCCTTCAAGACTGCCTATGCTGATGCTGAGTGACTGTCCTGTTATGCTGATTGTCTATCCTCTTCCTCCTCCACTGATATGTTGGAAGAACATTTTTGGTTCTGGGTGATGCCAACAGCCCAATTTTTCTGCCCCTGTTTAACAGGGGCGTTTAATTACAATTTGTGATGCAATGCTTTGCAGCAGGGATAATTCCTGCAATAAAACTAGAGTATATGGGAGAGGTTGCAGTGTCGTGGCACCAGCACCAGTGCCTAAGGCCCAATTTTTCAGCCCCTGCTTAACAGGGACATGTAATTACAATTCTTGATATAATATTTCACAGGAGGGCCCGTTCCTGTGCCCACCCAGAGTAACTGTGAGGACTTATAGTGTTGTGGCACCAGCACCACAACCACCAAAGGCCCAATTTTTCTACCACTGTTCAATAATGGCATTTAATTACAATTATTGATATAATCGTTCACAGCAGGGCGCTCCAGCGCCCACAAAGAGTCACTTTGAGGGCTTACAATGTTGTGGCAAAACCAAAACCTTGTTCCGCCATTTCTGCAGAGCATATAGGGCAGGCCCCTACTTTCAAACATCCAACTTACAAACATCTCCTACTTGGGAAACAGAAGGAGACAACAGGAAGTGAGATGAAAAAGAAATACGGACGGCCAAATAAATTATACAGGGGTGATAACCCTTCCCTATGTTTTAGAAAAAGCTTAAAAATTGATTTTTTGACTGGAGCTACACTTTAAAAATGTACCAGTTCAAAATTACAAACAGATTCTACTTAACACAACAAACCTACACAGTCCCTGTCTTGTTTGCACCGCCTGTATACTGCTGTTCTGAGTATATAGGGCCTGGGGGCCCCACACCTATACTTTTTTAATTTAGGTACGGGTTCCCCTTAATATCTGTACAAGACCCAAAGGGGCTGGTAATGGGCAGGGAGGGCTACCCATGCCATTTTTCTCAATGATTTTTAACCATATTGCAGGAACCAAATATAACATTAAAGCCGCAAGCAGCTTTAAATGACGTTATTTCCGTTAAATGTTATTTTGTGCAGGGACTGTTCTAAACACGGGAAACACGTGGCACTTCACAGGCATACTACAGACACCCCCCAGGCATGATATTTAAAGGAATATTTCACTTTTTTTTTTACTTTAATCGTCATTAAAATCAGTGCTCCAGAAAAAACTGCAGTTTTAAAAAAAAAGAAAATTGCCATTGACCCATGTCCCCTGGGGCAGGAGCCAGGTCCCCAAAACCTTTTTAGGACAATATCTTGTATATTAGCCATTAAAATTAGCACTTTTTAGTTTGAATGTTTGAGTCCCATAGACTTCAATAGGGTTCTAAAGTTCGTACGAATTTTCGGTCCATTCGAAAGTTCTGGTGCGAACCAAACCGGGGGGGGGGAATTCGGCTCATCCCTAGTCAGGAGGACCAGGACCACGGAGTCAGAACATGCTTATGGACCAGAAACCCAGAACCACGTGACCTCAGCACCTTAAGTACCCTCTCCCAGAATACACAGAGAGACAACGCACCCGCTGATAGGCTCAGAGAGAGATTGGTACCCAATGCATCCAACCACACTGCATTCCAATGCCTGTCAGAGGTGATATCTACACCTATGACCAGGCAGAACATGATACAGTCCAGCTAAACTGATGCCGAGACCATAATTTACTGAAATGAACCCTAAAACCCAACTATGGTCTTAGGAAAAACAAAATTTACAAAAACATAGCGTGTGCTCTTCAGGAGTCCGGAGCTACAGTATATTTGCAATTATTGATACAGGAAGCTCCACTGACAGCCTCAGAATTTTACCCCTCCACTGCGGTCTAGGCACAGTACAAATCTTGTTCCTCTTTCTAAAAGGAGTGAATGACAGAAGTGCTTTGAACCCGACTCAGTTAAAGAACATTCATTACTATTCCTCATAAGCTTAACATCCCATGACCTTAACCACTTCAGCCCCGGACCATTTGGCTGGCCAAAGACCAGAGCACTTTTTGTGATTCAGCACTGAGTCATTTTAACTGACAATTTCGCGGTCGTGCGACGTGGCTCCCAAACAAAATTGATGTCCTTTTTTTCCCACAAATAGAGCTTTCTTTTGGTGGTATTTGATCACCTCTGCGGTTTGAATTTTTTACGCTATGAACAAAAATAGAGGGATAATTTTGGAAAAAACACGTTTTACTTTGCTATAATAAATATCCCCAAAAATATATAATTTTTTTCTCAGTTTAGGCCGATATGTATTCTTCTACATATTTTTGGAAAAATAAATAAATAAAATCGCAGTAAGCGTTTGGTTTGCGCAAAAGTTATAGTGTCTACAAAATAGGGGATAGTTTTATGCCATTTTTATTATTTTTTTTTTACAAGTAATGGCGGTGATCAGCGATTTTTATCATGACTGTGACATTATGGCGGACACATCAGACATTTTTTACGTCATTTTGGGACCATTGTCATTTATGCAGTGATCAGTGCTCTAAAAATGCATTGATTACTGTAAAAATGACACTGGCAGGGAAGGGGTTAACCAGTAGGGGGCAGTGAAGGGGTTAAGTGTGTCCGAGAGATGTGTTATATTTGTGGGGGGGGGCTATGTGTGACATGACACTGATCACCGCTCCCAATTACAGGGAGTTGTGATCGGTGTCCTGTCACTATGAAGAACGGGGCAGACGCTTGTTTATATCAGCATTTCCCCCGTTCTTCCCCTCTGTGAGACGATCGTTTGTCAATCGGGCATCGAGTCTGTGGCACCCGCGGTCACACTCACAGATCTTGCAGCAATGCGCCCACAATGCCACATCTTAAAGAGCAACGTACAGGTACGTTAATATGCCCAGCCGTGCCATTTTGCCAATGTACATCAGCATGAGCCGGTTGGCAAGTGATTAACTGCCCTTGCAAAAAAAGTCTCTCTTGGGCAATCTTTAAACCTTGTGGCCCCTTTAAAGCGGTTGTATAGAGTTTTTTTTTTTACTTTTACCTGCAGGAAAGTCTATAATAAGGCTTATCTGTAGGTAAAAAAATATCTCCTAAACCTGTATGGTTTAGGAGATATTGCCCTTGCAATGAACCGCTGACTGCAGCAGCGCATGCGCACAGGGGATTTTCGTCTGAAAGCCCGGCAGACACCGGACCCTGCCGGAAAGAAATCTGTGAGTGACAACATCACGGCTCTGGCCACTCACAGCGCCAAAGCTGAGATACCCGGAAGACACACCAAGGAAATATGTCAGCTCCCTTGGCATGGATCTTCGGAGATGTTCCCATGGCAAGCTTTCCAATTTGGACGCCACCTACTGGCTCTGGTTGGAAGTGCTAGGTGATTTTTGCACTGTAGCTTGTCAAGCAATGACTTTCCACCACGAATGCAGCAACCATTTGGGCCGGTAACCTGTGGTGTTTGTAAACGGGGAGCAAACATAATGAGGGGTGAGATGAGGAGCTTAATCAACATTGCCTGGATGTCTGTTCTTAGACGGTGACTTGTCTTGACCGTCAGAAGGCTCCCTCCATCTTGTAGTCCTTACAGGACTATAGATATTGGCTCTCTTTTCCTCAATCTTCACTACTTACCTAATCCCTATACCTTACAAGCAATGGGTGGTCTGACTGGACAGCGTTTCCCATAGAAACAGAGCAAAGCAGCCGACTGAAATGAAAAGCAGCATCACACTAAGTCTCCACTATTGTGACCTGAAAGTCGCATGATTTTCCCGCAAATTTGATGCGACTTGAAGCAATGCCTGTGTATTCTTGAGGTCTATGGACACAGATATGAACGGTACTCATTGGAAATCATGGGGTACGGCTTGTCATGTGACTTTGCAGTGAAAAGGGGATAGGAAGAGCCCAGGTGAATGCCATAAAGAGCACAATGATCCTAGAGCAACACTGAGAAGGAGATAGAAAAAACACAGGTGAAAGCCATAAAGAGGGAAAACATACCTGTAAACAATGACCACATAAGCATCCAGCATGCATGAGTAGAGAGCTCCACCATTTGTTGCCCGAAATGCCATAAAACCATTTAGAACTCACATTTGCCATTAGTGATGATATCAGTGCTGAGCATGCTCAGATCACCATCCTGGACAAGCTCTAGCCAGGAAACACCGAGGCCTCATCACTTCCCGCCTCTCGTGCTCACAGTGTACTTTCACTGCTACGGCCATCTTGGGAATGGCAAACGCCCCTAACACAGAGAAAAGAGGTAAAAAGCACATGGAAAGCAAAAAGAAACTCTGTGACTTACGTCAAAGCTTGTTTAAAGCTTTCTTTGAGAAGCCTGCACCACCAGAATGGGGCTCCAACCATATAGGCTCATTTAGAGACTGTAGAGGAAGGACTTCTACCCAGGAGAGGCTGAACCCGGCTGGGGCTAGGGTTGCCACCTTACCCGAACACTTTACTGGCGCATTTTTTTTTTAGTATACACTATAGACAATAGGATTGTTAGACATTGGAGTGGGAGTGGACAGGGGGGCAGTGAGATGGACAATGCTTCTAAAAAAAATTTCAATGAATACTTTGAAAACGGTCTGTTTAAATGTTCAGTTAAATCAGCCCAGGAGTGGAGTATTGTGTACCTTATGGGTTGGTGGGCATTGTGGGTGGCCTGGGTATAATACAGGGGTGTTGCTAGAACTATACAAGAGCTGGGGCACCTTTGGCCACCCAAATTTAAGCAGTAATGTGGCATGCACAGTGTGTCCCGGTGAACACTGGGTGCTGCCCAATTACAGAGAACAGTGAATGGAGTGTGGGGGGTTAATAAATCAAACCTTTGTGAACTCATAAAATAGGCTTTGTTTGCTTTGCCACAAGAAATAGTCTCACAGATATGCCAACCCATCAGCACTATCATTGAAAAAAATGAAACGCTACAATTACATGAGATTTTATGTGCACTGAATATAAACAAACAGCAAACTCTTTGAGCCGACCTTAAATAAGACCCTCATTAAAATAGTCAGGGGCTGATTAGCAACCAGCAAATGTGGAGACAAGGATCACTTTGGTCAGAAGTATGTGATGTACAATAGTGTGAATAGTGCAGGAGTCTGTTAAGCTGGCCATACACAGTTACTTTTCATTCAGCCAAAGGGCTGAACAAAAAAAAAAAAAACTTGATCCAAACAAATGAAGTACTGTAGATGGAGGAATCTCCCTATTGGATTCCGACAGCAGCACTAGACTCTGTCAAGAAAATGCTAATCAGCAGCTGTAGCTCCCCCACATCCTACATCCTAATACAAGCCCCCAAAATTCATCCTCCTAGCAAAATACTTACCACCCCTCAAATCCCCCTCCTAGCACAAGCCCTTCCCCTACAAATGCCACCTCCCCAGCACAAATACTCCGAATCCTTCCTCTAAGCCTTCCCCCACCAAATTCCAATCTCCCAGCACAGCCCTCTTCCCCCACCAAATTCCAATCTCCCAGCACAGCCCTCTTCCCCCACCAAATTCCAATCTCCCAGCACAGCCCTCTTCCCTACAAAATTCCAATCTCCCAGCACAGCCCTCTTCCTCCACCAAATTCCAATCTTCCAGCACAGCCCTCTTCCCTACCAAATTCCAATCTGCCAGCACAGCCCTCTTCCCCTACCAAATTCCAATCTCCCAGCACAGCCCTCTTCCCTACAAAATTCCAATCTCCCAGCACAGCCCTCTTCCTCCACCAAATTCCAATCTTCCAGCACAGCCCTCTTCCCTACCAAATTCCAATCTGCCAGCACAGCCCTCTTCCCCTACCAAATTCCAATCTCCCAGCACAGCCCTCTTCCCTACAAAATTCCAATCTCCCAGCACAGCCCTCTTCCTCCACCAAATTCCAATCTTCCAGCACAACCCTCTTCCCTACCAAATTCCAATCTGCCAGCACAGCCCTCTTCCCCTACCAAATTCCAATCTTCCAGCACAGCCCTCTTCCCCTACCAAATTCCAATCTCCCAGCACAGCCCTCTTCCCCTACCAAATTCCAATCTCCCAGTACAGCCCTCTTCCCCTACCAAATTCCAATCTCCCAGCACAGCCCTCTTCCCCTACCAAATTCCAATCTTCCAGCACAGCCCTCTTCCCCTACCAAATTCCAATCTCCCAGCACAGCCCTCTTCCTCCACCAAATTCCAATCTCCCAGCACAGCCCTCTTCCCTACCAAATTCCAATCTGCCAGCACAGCCCTCTTCCCCTACCAAATTCCAATCTCCCAGCACAGCCCTCTTCCCTACAAAATTCCAATCTCCCAGCACAGCCCTCTTCCTCCACCAAATTCCAATCTTCCAGCACAACCCTCTTCCCTACCAAATTCCAATCTGCCAGCACAGCCCTCTTCCCCTACCAAATTCCAATCTTCCAGCACAGCCCTCTTCCCGCACCAAATTCCAATCTCCCAGCACAGCCCTCTTCCCTACAAAATTCCAATCTCCCAGCACAGCCCTCTTCCCTACCAAATTCCAATCTTCCAGCACAGCCCTCTTCCCCTACCAAATTCCAATCTCCCAGTACAGCCCTCTTCCCTACCAAATTCCAATCTCCCAGCACAGCCCTCTTCCCCTACCAAATTCCAATCTCCCAGTACAGCCCTCTTCCCCTACCAAATTCCAATCTCCCAGCACAGCCCTCTTCCCCTACCAAATTCCAATCTTCCAGCACAGCCCTCTTCCCCTACCAAATTCCAATCTCCCAGCACAGCCCTCTTCCTCCACCAAATTCCAATCTCCCAGCACAGCCCTCTTCCTCCACCAAATTCCAATCTTCCAGCACAGCCCTCTTCCCTACCAAATTCCAATCTGCCAGCACAGCCCTCTTCCCCTACCAAATTCCAATCTCCCAGCACAGCCCTCTTCCCTACAAAATTCCAATCTCCCAGCACAGCCCTCTTCCTCCACCAAATTCCAATCTTCCAGCACAACCCTCTTCCCTACCAAATTCCAATCTGCCAGCACAGCCCTCTTCCCCTACCAAATTCCAATCTTCCAGCACAGCCCTCTTCCCGCACCAAATTCCAATCTCCCAGCACAGCCCTCTTCCCTACAAAATTCCAATCTCCCAGCACAGCCCTCTTCCCTACCAAATTCCAATCTTCCAGCACAGCCCTCTTCCCCTACCAAATTCCAATCTCCCAGCACAGCCCTCTTCCCTACCAAATTCCAATCTCCCAGCACAGCCCTCTTCCCCTACCAAATTCCAATCTCCCAGCACAGCCCTCTTCCCCCACCAAATTCCAATCTGCCAGCACAGCCCTCTTCCCTACCAAATTCCAATCTCCCAGCACAGCCCTCTTCCCCTACCAAATTCCAATCTCCCAGCACAGCCCTCTTCCTCCACCAAATTCCAATCTTCCAGCACAACCCTCTTCCCTACCAAATTCCAATCTGCCAGCACAGCCCTCTTCCCCTACCAAATTTCAATCTGCCAGCACAGCCCTCTTCCCTACCAAATTCCAATCTTCCAGCACAGCCCTCTTCCCCTACCAAATGCCAATCTCCCAGCACAGCCCTCTTCCCCCACCAAATTCCTATCTGCCAGCACAGCCCTCTTCCCTACCAAATTCCAATCTCCCAGCACAGCCCTCTTCCCCTACCAAATTCCAATCTCCCAGCACAGCCCTCTTCCCCTACCAAATTCCAATCTCCCAGCACAGCCCTCTTCCCCTACCAAATTCCAATCTCCCAGCACAGCCCTCTTCCCTACCAAATTCCAATCTGCCAGCACAGCCCTCTTCCCCTACCAAATTCCAATCTGCCAGCACAGCCCTCTTCCCTACCAAATTCCAATCTCCCAGCACAGCCCTCTTCCCCTACCAAATTCCAATCTCCCAGCACAGCCCTCTTCCCTACCAAATTCCAATCTCACAGTACAGCCCTCTTCCCCTACCAAATTCCAATCTCCCAGCACAGCCCTCTTCCCCTACCAAATTCCAATCTGCCAGCACAGCCCTCTTCCCTACCAAATTCCAATCTCCCAGCACAGCCCTCTTCTCCTACCAATGGTTTTACTTCCCTTTGGTCACTAAAATGAATGGCTAAGTTCACCCTTCTGAACAAGTTTCATGTTACACCTGTATTTAGAGCATAACATGTAACATGTTCAGCATCCACCCCCTCCCTCTCCTCCCGATACCCCCCCCCCCCCATGACAGTGTGCGTCCACAAGGCTGGGCCATTTATTTATCAATTTCTTTGAAAAAATATTTGCATATTTTTTACCTGCAAAAAATGGGCATTTTATTTTATTTTTTTCCAAAAGTTGAACTTAACCTTTAATAATCCTTCCCATATATACATAAACCTAAAAATAATTAACAAACTATTCTATATATATTGTATATATTAGTAAATTACATAGTCAGATATAGAAATATATGTTCAGTTATCAACATGCATACACATGCAAATGCATACAGATACTGAGATACATACATACACACTCAGATATATACATATGCTCAATTACATACAGCACATGCACATACATATATATATATATATATATATATATATATATATATTATAATTTGGATACATGCATACACACATACTGTAAAGAAACACAAGATATATATATATACTAATGTAGCGCACTACTCCCTTGGGAGCTGCAAAGTTGTTTGTTTTCCCACTGGCCATCCCAGACACTCGGGACTACCCTTACCTCTGACACTTCGGGTTCCATGCTTACATGACCAGGGTAGTTAAGATGTACACTTCCCCTTTTCATGACTGCCGCCATTCATTATACTCCAACCTTACCCCCCTTTAATCTTACTTCTAAAGAACGAGACCACACTTTTGTTGGAATATAACTGGCCACAGCAGCCTTTTATTCTCAAATATAAAAATATATAATGATTTAACCATAACAAACTCAAAAATATCAGTTATTTCTTTTTTACAATTTCTTTATTTTTCCTCCTTTTTTTCATTTAAACAAGAATGGAAACTTACATAAACAGTCTTTCTAAATGTCATACATCACATTTCCATGTTCATACATAAAAAACATAACAATTCATTCTATTTCCTTTGTCTCTTGCTTTCCTTATACTATAGTATGTAAATCCAAGGAAAAGGCTAGATTGACCAATTAGGGAGGTAGTGTATGGGGACGACGTTAAGGTAACTCCTCCCTCCAAGTTCAGCCCCTCATAACCTAGGTCTGACCCTGGGTTGGCGCTATTCCCAGCCAGGCCAAAGTTTTACTGTCATCTTCTTGTTTCTCATCTCCCTCCCTTTATTTCCATCCTTGTTATTCCCCAAAAATCAACCAAACAAAAAAGAAAAAAAAAAAGAAAAAAAAAAAAAACAAACCAAGGAGGGTAGGGGGTGGACAGTTCTCATCTCCTTCCCCTATATCTCCCCCTCCTCTCCCTTAACCACTTGCTTACTGGGCACTTAAACCCCCCTCCTGCCCAGACCAATTTTCAGCTTTCAGCGCTGATGCACTTTGAATGACAATTGCGCGGGCATACAACACTGTACCCAAATGAAATTTTTATCATTTTTTTCCCACAAATAGAGCTTTCTTTTGGTGGTATTTAGTTACAGCTCGGAGTTTTATTTTTTGCTAAACAAACAAAAAAAGATGCAAAATAAAAAATAAATAAAAAAATCATGTTTAACCAGTTGCCGACCGCCGCACGACGATGTACGTCGACAGCATGGCACGGGCAGGCATAAAGGCGTACATGTACGTCCCTGCCTTCCCGCAGGTCGGGGGCCCGATCGGGCCCCCGCCCGGTGCCTGCGGCGGTCGGTTTTCGTGCGGGAGCGATCCCGGACGAGGGGACGGCCATTCATTCATGGCCACCCCCTCGCGATCGCTCCCGACGAATGAAAATCCTTCGTGACATCACTTCCTCTCCTGTCAGGAGAGGAAGTGATGTATTCTCTCCTCCGTGTCGGTATTTTTCGTTCCGACACGGAGGAGAGCGGATCGGTGAGTTGCACCAACACTCTACACACACAGTAGAACATGCCAGGCACACTCACACCCCCCCCGATCACCCCCCCCAATTACCCCTGCCCCCCAGTCACAGTGACACCAATGTCATTTTTTTTTTTTTTTGCATTGGTGTCATTTGTGACTGTATTAACTGTTAGGGCAGTTAGGGTTAGCCCCCTTTAGTTCTAATGTACCCCCCTAACCCCCCCAATAAAGGTTTAACCCCGTGATTACCCCCCGTCGCCAGTGTCACTAAGGCTGGGTTCACATTGCAGCGGTTTATGAGAACGAATGTGATTCGCACCGCACTGCAGTGCAAATCACATCCGATCTCTGTGCGATTCGAGTTCAGCCATTCGCCGCACCCGCCGCACCCGCCACACCCGCCGCACCCGCCGCAAATTCGCACGGGACCCTTTTTTTGGCCCGCAGCAGAATCGGATCGCATGGGTGTTCACACCATGCGATCCGAGTTTGCAGATCGCACTGCGATATGCGAACTGATCTGGGGGTGTCATTAACATTTCACTGACACTCCCAGCAGTTCGCATAGGGCAGTGTGAACTGCCGCCGGGAGGCATGCGATGCGGGAACCTGCCGCGCATTCGTGGCGTTCCCGCATCGCTCCAGTGTGAACCCAGCCTAATAAGCGATCATTTTTCTGATCGCCGTATTAGTGTCACAGGTGACGCTAGTTAGGCAGGTAGGTATTTAGGTTCGCCGCAGCTTTTTATAGCGCCAGGGACCCCCATATACTACCGCATAAAGCCCCCTGATTGCCCCCTAGTTAACCCTTTCACCAGTGATCACCATATAACTGTTACAGGTGACGCTGGTTGGTTAGTTATTTTTTTATAGTTTCAGGGCACCCGCCATTTATTACCTAGTCTCACTAGTGTACCCCTAAATTTAGGGGTGTCTACTTTCCAAAATGGGGTCATTTGGGGGGGGGGTTTGTGCCGTCTTGGCATTTTATGGCCTTCAAAACTGTAACGCCCTTAGAAAGCCTGAAGGCGGTGCTTGGTTTTCGGGGCCCCGTACGCGGCTAGGCTCCCAAAAAGTCCCACATATGTGGTATCCCCGTACTCAGGAGAAGCAGCAGAATTTATTTTGGGGTGTCATTTCACATATGCCCATGGCATGCGTGAGCAATATATCATTTAGTGACAACTTTGTGAAAAAATAAAATAAAAAAAAAGTTTGTAATATTCCCGCAACTTGTGGCAAAATATAAAATATTCCATGAACTCAACATGCCTCTCAGCAAATAGCTTGGGGTGTCTACTTTCTAAAATGGGGTCATTTGTGGGGGTTTTGTGCCATCTTGGCATTTTATGGCCTTCAAAACTGTAATAGGTAGTGAGAAGTGAACTCAGAAATTTACGCCCTTAGAAAGCCAGAAGGCGGTGCTTGGTTTTCGGGGCCCCGTACGCGGCTAGGCTCCCAAAAAGTCCCACATATGTGGTATCCCCGTACTCAGGAGAAGCAGCAGAATTTATTTTGGGGTGTCATTTCACATATGCCCATGGCATGCGTGAGCAATATATCATTTAGTGACAACTTTGTGAAAAAAATAAATAAAAAAAAAGTTTGTAATATTCCCGCAACTTGTGGCAAAATATAAAATATTCCATGAACTCAACATGCCTCTCAGCAAATAGCTTGGGGTGTCTACTTTCTAAAATGGGGTCATTTGTGGGGGTTTTGTGCCATCTTGGCATTTTATGGCCTTCAAAACTGTAATAGGTAGTGAGAAGTGAACTCAGAAATTTACGCCCTTAGAAAGCCAGAAGGCGGTGCTTGGTTTTCGGGGCCCCGTACGCGGCTAGGCTCCCAAAAAGTCCCACATATGTGGTATCCCCGTACTCAGGAGAAGCAGCAGAATTTATTTTGGGGTGTTATTTCACATATGCCCATGGCATGCATGAGCAATATATCATTTAGTGACAACTTTGTGAAAAAAAAAAAAAAAGTTTGTAATTTTCCCGCAACTTGTGGCAAAATATAAAATATTCCATGAACTCAACATGCCTCTCAGCAAATAGCTTGGGGTGTCTACTTTCTTTTTTTTTGTAAATGGTTTTTATTGAAAGTTTTTCACAAAATTTTACAGTACAATGAAGGAAAAGTCACAAATAATTCTCCCATGATGTCACCAAAATACATAGCATAGTACAAGCATGTGGTAGGGGAGAAAGAGAAAAGGCAATCTGGTGGGCATACTGTAGGACAAAAAACAAAAAAAAAACAAAACAATAACAAACAACATAAAGAAAAAACTCGGAAACAATTGGTCTGTCATATGCCCAAAAGAGAAAGCTTAAGTGCATAAAAGTAGTAATGTAAGTCACAGAAAAATTAGTACCCTGTAACAAGAGAGCTGAACACCAGGGTTAGGGTTCATGGCAAGTGGGAACTCTTATACCATGTATTCCAAATTTTCCAATTGTTATCAAACTGAATTTTTTTCCCCAACCTGAGGGCCAGGACTAGCTCATAGGAGTAATGTAGGGATGTAGTCGACCAGACCTCAGAGACACTGGGGGCCTGGTCATTTTTCCAGAATCTAGCTATCAGGGACCTAGCCACCAGGAGGATGTGGGAAACAACAATTCTGAAGTCAGGTGGATATCTATCAATACCTAAGTTAAGAATTGCCAGGCCTGGTTCGGGGGTAGATAGGAAACCCGTAATCTCTGAGATAGCTCGAAAAATAGCATTCCAAAAGCTTCGGAGATGCTTACAAGACCAAAAAATATGCAGTAAGTTACCCACCTCCCCACAGTTCCTCCAGCACAAGGGGGAGGACTCTGCCAGGCCAAATTTCGAAATCCGAAAGGGAGTAAGGTACCACCGTAGGGCAATCTTCTGGGCAAGTTCCCAGTGTCCAACACACCGAGAGGCCTTATAATTAGCTTTGAGTGCCTGACACCATTGTGCCTCAGAGAAGGCGCGGCCCAAGTCCTCCTCCCAGCGCAGAAAGGGACGAGATTTGTTAAAAACACATTTCTGCTGTAGAAAGTTGTAGAATAGGGATATACCTTTAGATAAGGGGGGATCAGCAGCAAGGAAGCGCCAGAGAGATTCGGCTACTGGAACATTGGTGACTCCACCACCCCGAAACAAGTGGGCTATTTGGTAATATTTATATATGTCAATAGGTTTTAGATGGAATTGAGTCCTCAGGGATTGGTATGAAACCATGGAAGGGCCTTGGAAAAGATCTTGCAATGATAGCAACCCCTTCTGGACCCAGTCTCTAACGGAGAAATTGGGAATTAGGAATTCTAAGGATATTAGAGGGATAGGTAGAGATACCAATTTGTGGGTCGAGGGTGTGGATTTAAGAAGATCTCGCCAGGCCTGCAGAGATGCGCAAACCGTGAGAGGAAGGGACTGTAAGGGCCAGGGTTTAATCGAATCAGTGAGAAGAAGAAGTTTTAGGTCTTGAGTGGGGGTAAGAGCTCGTTCAAGGCAGCACCATTTCGGCTCGCTGGTCGAGTTGAACCAATGAGAGAGCTGTGCCAGCCTGGAAGCAAGGTAATAGTCCTTGAGATCCACCAGTCCCATACCCCCAGCCAACCGGTGCTTCAATAAGAGTGATCTAGAACATCTAGGTTTTTTAGAGCTCCAGATGAATCTATTCATCAAGAGAGTGAGATCATGGAGGTGTTTCCTAGAAGGGGGAACGGGCAATGCTCTAAATATGTACAAAATTTGCGGGAGTAATAACATCTTGAAGGAGGCCAGTCGTCCCGACCAAGAGAGTTCATACTTAGCTAGTCTGTTGGCCTCCTTCGTGAGTTTATCAATAAGAGGAGGAAAGTTAGCCCCCGCTAGTTGGCTCGCGGATTTGCTTAGATTTATGCCCAAGTACGGGATGGTGGAGTCACTCCATTTGTATGGGAACATGGCCATCAATCTTGCTCTGAGGGAGGAATTAAGGCCCGTCTCTAATATTACTGATTTAGAGAAATTCACCTTGTAGTAGGAGATTAGGCTAAATTCGTGGAGTATCTGATGAGCCTGTGGTAGGGAGGAGGATGGGGAGGTCAAAAAAAGGATGATGTCATCAGCGAAAAGGTTAATTTTGTGGGGGCTCTCTTGCGTAGATATGCCTGTGATTAAGGATTGAGATCGAATTTTTTCTGCAAGCGGTTCAATAAGCAGATTAAAAATTGTAGGAGACAATGGGCATCCTTGCCTAGTGCCATTAGAGATGGCAAAGGGCAACGATAACATATTGGAGGTGAAGACCTGGGCAGAAGGGGCCGAATAAAGGGCGAGGATAGCTGATAGAAACGGTCCACCGAAGCCAAACTTCCGAAGGACCTCCTCCATGTATCCCCAATGGATCCGGTCGAACGCCTTCTCCGCGTCCAAAGAGAGGAGCAGAGAAGGCGTTCGACGGGCCTCCGCAAGCTGAAGAACCCCCAAGACGCGTCTAGTGGCGTCCGAGGTTTGCCTGCCAGGAGTAAATCCCGACTGATCTGGGTGGATCAACCGGGGGACCAAGGGGAGGAGTCTTTGGGCCAGAATTTTAGCATATATCTTGACGTCGGTATTAAGAAGGGATATGGGCCTGAAGTTGGAGGGGGTGTCGGGTTCTTTACCAGGCTTAGGAATCGTAACCACATAGGCCCTAAGCATCTCCGGTGGGAAGGAGGCAGATGAAAATGCTTCCGCATAAGTTTCTGAAAGCACTGGGGAAAGAAGGTCTGCAAATGAACGGAAATAATCATTAGTCAGGCCATCCGGTCCCGGAGATTTACCCAGAGGAAGGGATTGGATACACTTTATAATTTCCTTAGGTGAAATAGGAAGGTTTAGGGATGCCAATTGTTCTTCCGTAAGGGAGGGTAAGTTAATAGAGGAAAGAAAGGATCGTATACTTTCTGTCGTGGGCTGGGGCGTCTCGGGATCTAGCTTCAAATTGTACAGAGAGGAATAATAAGCAGCGAAGGCATCCGCAATCTCTTGCGGGTTAATCCTTTTCTGTTTATCCAAAGGGTGGTAAACATAGGGAATCTTGGCCTTAATTCTAGCAGCCCTCACTCTATTGGCGAGATATTTGCCTGCCCGGTTACTGGAGGAGTAGTGTGACAGCTTCAATGCGTGTACATATTTATCATACCTAGCCAGTAATAGGCGGCGAAGTTCAACACGGAGCTGAGTCAATCTGTGAGCCGTGTTGGAATCCGGCGCCAACTTGTTGGAGGATTCCAAAGACCGAATGTCCGCCAGAACGTCATTCAGTTTTTGGGCTTTAGCTTTTTTATCCCTAGATGATATTTGGAGCATTATGCCCCGCATAAAGGCCTTGTGGGCACACCAGAGGGTAGTGGGACTCTGCACAGAGTGAGCATTTAGTTTAAAGAATTCCGTCAAATTTTTGGAAATAGCAGCAACATGCGAGGGATTTTGAAAGAGTTGAGAGTTTGCCCTCCAGACATAAGCGGAGCGCGGGGTGTGTTCCTCCACCACCTCGACAGAAACAGGAGCATGGTCTGACCAAGAAATATCGTGGATGGTGGAGGAAGACACCGCCTGCAACAGCAACCTGTCCACCAGGATCAAATCTATCCTAGAGTAAGTGTTGTGTCTCGCAGAATGAAATGTGAAATCTCGTTCACTCGCATGTTGGCACCTCCATGCATCAAAGACATCTTCAGCAGCAAGTAGAGGCTGAAGCCTCGGCAAAGGCCGACTCGCCCTGGACGTGGTGTCCAGGGCGGAGTCGACCGTTACATTGAAGTCTCCACAGACCACTAGAGACCCTTTACGACATTTGTTAATCTTACGAAACAATCTGTTCAAGAACCTTAGCTGGTGTACATTGGGGGCATACAAATTAACTATAGTATAGGGCCTATTGTTCAGTACAGCTAATAAGATTAAATACCTCCCATCAGGGTCCATAATAGCATCAGTGAGGGAGAAGGCTACTGAGTCTCTGATAGCAATAGCTACCCCTCTTTTCTTCTCAGAGGCAGAAGCCAGGAAAATGTGCGGATAGTTCCTGTGCTGGAAGTATGGATTAGCTTTGTCAAGAAAGTGAGTCTCCTGAACACAAAGAACGTCCGCATCCAACCTCTGAGCCTCCTTCCACAGAGAGTTCCGCTTGACTGGATGGTTGAGGCCGTGCACATTAAAAGAGACGAAGTTAAGTGGCATTGAAGGTGGCATTTAGATGCAAATGAAAAGGGAAGAGGCCAGGGGCACAATGGGACCTCTGGGCTTCCAACAAGACAGGCTTCCAAGGGTAGGCTGAATAAGACAAACATGTATCAGGGCTGGGCGATGCAAAAACACATGAGCAATGACAGACCGAGTCAAGGCTGCAATGGTGCAGCAAATAGGAACAGTAAAACAAGAACCAAAAAAACAGAACAGAGGTAAGTAAAAAAGGGAATCTCTGGTGAGATCCGAAGGCACTATAAATGCCCATTAACTTGGGGGGTAAGAAGAAAAAGAGCACTGGACGACCTCCAGCGGTCGGGAGATCAAAAACAGATAACAGGTTTCAGCAAAGTTCTCAGGTGGTTCTGGCTTTTGATTTCTTCCGGCGTCTCCTCTGAACCACCTGCCAGTCTCCTTGGTTCTCCAGCCGGCTGGGAGGAGACGATGCCGACGGCCCCACCGGCTCCTCAGGGATGATGTCAAGGGAGCGCAGGAGATCCAGCCCTTCTTGCAGTGTCGAAACCACCGAGGATTTACCTTCGTGAGTGATAAGTAGTTTCAGAGGGTAACCCCATCGGTAAGGGATTCCGTGATTCCGCAGTGCTTTAGTGACAGGAAGAAGAGCTTTGCGTCTCTGAAGGGTGAACTGGGAGAGATCAGCGAACAGTTGCAGGTGGGAGAACTTCTCTGGGAGCTGGGTCTCCTTCCTAAACGCCGAGAGCAGTTGTTCCTTGGCTTGGAAAAAATGGATCCGCAGGAGAACATCCCGCGGAATGTTGTCAGGCAAGTGGGACGGCTTAGGCAACCTATGGATACGATCAATAGTCACATCCTGATCGGATAAATCAGGAAGCAGAGTTTTCATGAGGTCCTGGACGTATGGGGCCAGCTGGGCAGGGAGAACAGTTTCAGGGACCCCTCTGATTTTCACGTTATTGCGCCTGGACCTGTCCTCCAGGTCCGCCATCTTGGATTTAAGCCAAGCGATGTCTTCAGATTGGTCATTGTGCGCGTCAACCAGAGTGTTATGGGCAATCGCAAAGTCCCCCATTTTTTGTTCCACATGATCTAGTCTGCCCCCCAGTACACCTACTTCAGCTTTAAAGTTACTGACACATTGCATGAAGTCTTTATGAAGTGATGCACGCAGAGAGACTAACATGTCCTTCAGGGTGGACTCAGAGACAGGCTGATTAGTAGCAGGGAACTCAGCTATATATCCATGCAGTTCTCTGGTATCAGCAGAGGAGTTTTGTTCAGCGCTCACCTGCAGTGCCTCTTCTGAGAGCCTTGGCCTGGACTTTGCTGGGCTGCTGCTAATCGGTGTGGACGTCCCTGGTGATCCCCTTCTCTGAGCAGCTACGTGCGTCGGACTGCCCGAGGAGGCCGACGAGCGGCCCGGGGAGGAGCGCGTGCTGCCGCCGGCGCCATCTTGGCCAGGATCGCGGGCAGCGGGCGGAAAGAAATCCGGCAATTTCTTGGGCTGCCCGGACCCTCTCCGCTTCGTCGGCATCTCCGGAGGAAGAGGAGGCTTTCCGGAGCAAGGTAAGGTGTATTCGCCGGTCCAGGGAGTCCGTAATGAGGATCAAATCCCGTCGCTGGAGCGGAGCTTCTCTCCTATGCTGCCATCCACCAGCGCGCGGTAGCCACGCCCCCGGGGTGTCTACTTTCTAAAATGGGGTCATTTGTGGGGGTTTTGTGCCATCTTGGCATTTTATGGCCTTCAAAACTGTAATAGGTAGTGAGAAGTGAACTCAAAAATTTACGCCCTTAGAAAGCCTGAAGGCGGTGCTTGGTTTTCGGGGCCCCGTACGCGGCTAGGCTCCCAAAAAGTCCCACATATGTGGTATCCCCGTACTCAGGAGAAGCAGCAGAATTTATTTTGGGGTGTCATTTCACATATGCCCATAGCATGTGTGAGCAATATATCATTTAGTGACAACTTTGTGTAAAAAAAAAAAAATATTTTTTTTTTTTGTCATTATTCAATCGCTTGAGGCAAAAAAATAAAATATTCAATGGGCTCAACATGCCTCTTATCAATTTCCTTAGGGGGTCTACTTTCCAAAATGGGGTCATTTGGGGGGGTTTTGTACTGCCCTGTCATTTTAGCACCTCAAGAAATGAGATAGGCAGTCGTAAACTAAAAGCTGCGTAAATTCCAGAAAACGTACCTTAGTTTGTAGATGTGACAACTTTTGCGCAAACCAATAAATATACAATTATCGACTTTTTTTTTACCAAAGACATGTGGCTGAATACATTTTGGCCTAAATGTATGACTAAAATTGAGTTTATTGGATTTTTCTAATAACAAAAAGTAGAAAATATCATTTTTTTTTTTTTTTCAAAATTTGCGGTCTTTTTACGTTTATATCGCAAAAAATAAAAATCGCAGAGGCAATCAAATACCATCAAAAGAAAGCTCTATTTGTGGGAAGAAAAGGACGCAAATTTTGTTTGGGTACAACATTGCATGACCGCGCAATTACCAGTTAAAGCAGCGCAGTGCCAAAGTGTAAAAAGACCTCTGGTCATTTACCAGCAAAATGGTCCGGTCTTAAAGTGGTTAATAGTTTGTTATAAAATTTTGCAAACAGGTCATTTTTCTCCTTCATTGAAGTGCGCTGATGAGGCAGCACTGATAGGCTGCACTGGTGAGTACTGATAGGCTGCATTGGTGGGCACTGATAGGCTGCATTGGTGGGCACTGATAGGCTGCACTGGTGGGCACTGATAGGCATAGTTAAGGCGGCACTAATAGGCACAGATAAGGCGGCACCGATGGGCACAGATAAGGCGGTACTGATGGGCAAAGATGGGCACAGATAAGATGGCACGGATGGTGGCACATATGGGTGGCACAGATGGGTGGCACTAAGGGGCACTGATAGGTACCACTGATAGATGGGACTGATGGGCACTGATAGGTTGCACTGATAGGTGGCTCTGATAGGTGGCACTGCTGGGCACTGATGGGCGGCACTGCTGGGCACTGATGGTCACTGGTAGATGACACTGATGGGCACAGATATGTGGCACTGGGGTGCAGCACCTTTGTTGAGGCAGATTGTGGGCACTGCTGGGTGGCACTGTGGGCACTGCTGGGTGGCACTGCTGGGTGGCACTGTGGGCACTGCTGGGTGGCACTGTGGGCACTGCTGGGTGGCACTATGGGCACTGTTTTGTAGCACTGACAGGGGGGACACATTTTTTATTGATGTGGCACTGGCAGGGGGCAGGTGGGCACTGGCAGGGCTGGCCGCGATCGGGACTGATGTCCCGATCATGGCCGCCGGTGATCGGCTCTTTTTTTTACCGATTACCGGCTCCGTTGTATCACATGATCAGCTGTCATTGGCTGACAGCTGATCACGTGATAAGGGGTCGGGATCGACCCCCTGCTCGGATCAGTGATCAGGCGAGTCTCATGGACTCGCCAATCACAGAGCGCACCGCGCGCGCCCCTCAGGGGGCGCCCAGGCTGCTCGTGCTCGGGACAACGTCAATAGACGTAGTCCCGGCAAAGGAGATACACGCTGTAGCCGTCATTCGGCTATAGCGCGGGTCTCAAGTGGTTAAATCGCATCAATCTGTCTTTTTCCCTCCTCCAAAGAAATATAACGATTCCATGGTGTCCAAATTTTTAAGTAGGTTTTTCTTCTATTGTCATATTAGGTCTTCAATCCTGTTTACCTCCTCAACTTTCTTCAGCCACATGCTCACACTAGGGGGTTGTGTCTGTTTCCACCTAAGTGTTATACATGACTTGGCTGTGTTTACCAAGTGACATAGGATGGAATTCCTATATATATTCCCCGGGGTCTCTGACAAATGCAAAAGAAATACTGCTGGGTCCTCCCGTATTTCTACTTTTTCAACTACTGAATTATTGAATAATCTCTCGTACGTCCTTCCAATATTTCTCAATTTTTGGGCCTGACCAAAATATATGTAGAAAATTTCCCACTTCTTTCTGACACCTCCATGATTGATGATTGATGATTGAGGGAAATATTTTTGAAGTTTTTCTGGTGTTCTGTACCACTGTGAAATGAATTTATAATTAGTTTCTTGTAGTTTTGTACATGTCGCTGTTTTAAATATGGATTGTATCATGTTTTTTTTCTGTTCCTCGGAAAAAGTCCTTCCTAAGTCTATTTCCCACTTCCAAAAGAAAGGTAGCTGAAAATTTTCTAATGGTTTAGTCAATAACGCATACATTTTAGAAATTAAAATCTCCTTTTCCATACAGAGTTTCTGAAATGGCATATAGCCGCGATCTAATAACTCTGGCGCTATCTCTGTACTTAAAAAATGTCCTAGTTGTGCCGCCTGCCAGAAATCTAATTGGAAGGGACGTTTTCTATCCATCATCTCCTGCATTGTTGGCCATTTGCCCGATTTTATGAAATGCGAGGCTTGATATTTTCCTTTTTTAATCAGTGCGTCGAAGGGTCCTTTCTGTATACCTGGTATGAATCGGGGGTTTCCTAATATAGGGACTAGAGGGGAATTCTGTGTCGATATCTTATTCTTAACTAAGAGGTTGTAGCATATCTGTAGTGTGGGTCCTATTGTAAAATGTAACTTCATATCCGATGTCAGGTTTCTATACCACCAAGGTGCTCTATGTAATAGCTCCCTACATTGTGTTTGCTCTAGATTGATCCAAATTTTCTGGTCTCCATGTCAGCACCAGTCCAACAGTCGGCCTAGATGTACTGCCTGATAATATTTGTACATGTCCGGTGTTGCCAGTCCCCCATATTGTTTTGGTAATGTTAATAGTGTCCTCCTTATCCTTGGTTGTTTATCTGCCCATATACATTTCATAAATGTTTGTATAGTTCTAAAGAACTTCCTTGGTATTAAAATTGGGACTGCCTGGAGGAGGTATAGGAGCTTTGGCAGAATATTCATCTTAACCACTACAATACCGGGGGGCACTTTCGCCCCCTTCCTTCAAAGCCCAATTTTCAGCTTTCATCGCTCTAGTGCTTTCAGTGACAATTGCGCGGTCGTGCTACACTGTACCCAAATGAAATTTTTATCATTTTGTTCGCACAAATAGAGCTTTATTTTGGTGGTATTTATTCACGACTCCATTTTTTATTTTTTGCGATATAAGCGCAAAAAAAGCAGAAATTTGGAAAAAACAAAACAAACATTTTCTTTTTTATATTTTAAAAGAAATCCAATAAAATCTAATTTTGTCATAAATTTAAGCCAAATTTAAGCCAAAATGTATTCTGCTACATGTTTTTGGTAAAAAAAATTCTGTTATTAAGTGTATTACTATTATTATTAAGTGTATAATAATTGGTCTGTGTGATCACGAGCATATGTACGCAAATGATCATGTACAGATGTGTGCAGGTGATCACGTACATATGTGTGCAGATAATCATTGGAACATGTGATTTTAGTGGGACATATGTGGGGGACATGTGTTTTTTTATTTGGGGACGTGTGTTTTGGGGACATGTGTGGTGACATGTGTATTGTGGTGACATGTGTGTTTACACTAGACTTGTGATCAGTTAGTAAAAAGCTGTAAAAACATCTCATACTCACTGATCACCAGCCGGCTGCAGCGATCTGCTCTCCTCTCCTCAGCAATGACTTCTGTGTGAGGAGAAGAGAGCCGATTGCCTAGCAACCGGTTGTTTGTTTACATCACATGACGGCCGTGATTGGACACGGCCGTCATGTGATCAGGAGGGCCAATCACAGAGCCCTCCTGCCAATCCCAGATATGCCGTGCCCGGGTGACACGGGCACATCGAGATCGCGCCGCTACGTGGGCACACGCGCGCGCGATCCCCCTCCTTCTGAAGGACGTTCTTGAATGTCCTTTCAGAAGTAGACGGCTCCCACCCGGCCGTATATGTACATTGGCCGGGTGGGAAGTGGTTAATTATATTATTTCTTCCAAACCAAGAATATATTCCCCTATGCCATCTCTCCAGGTATCCACGTACCATTTTTAATGCCGGCACAAAATTTAGTTCATATATTTTATTGGGATCTGTTGCAATCATTATTTCTAAATATTTCAGGCCTTAATCCGCCCATTTAAATTTATAATTTAATTTTATTAGTCTCATCATTTTCTCTGGGACTGCTATCATCAAGGCTTCTGACTTGGAACAGTTTATTTAAAAATTGGATAGTATGCTGTATGTCTCAATTTCCTTTAATAAATTTGGGAGTGAAATTGTCGTTTTGTGCCTGTAAAAAGCATATCATCTGCATATGCTGCCACTTTATTATGAATTCCTCCTATAGTTATTCCTTGAATATCCCTGTTAAGCCTTACTCTACATAACAATGGTTCGAGGGTCAACGCGAATAACAAAGGGGACAGTGGACATCCCTGTCTTGTCCCATTTGTTATCGGAAAAGATGAAGATACCACTCCGTTTACTCTTACCTGAGCTGTAGGTCTTTCGTACAAACTTGCTATCCAGCCTATCATTTTCCCCCCTAGCTTTATATGTCGGAGTACCGAGAACATGAACCCCCACCCTACCCGATCAAAAGCCTTCTCTGCGTCTGTTCCTAAAAATATGCAGGGGGTCTCAGTAGAGTTGGCTATATGCATTAAGTTTAAAGCCTTGATAGTATTGTCTCTTGATTCTCTTGTTGGAACAAATCCCACTTGGTCTTACTGAATCAAGGAGGGCAAATACTGTTGTATCCTCAAGGCTATTATTTTACTGAATATTTTCAGATCCGCATTCAGTAAAGATATTGGCCTATAACTTCCACATTGTTTCAAGTCTTTGCCTTCTTTCTGTATCACTGTAATTGTAGCTTTAACTGATGTGTCTCCTACTTCATTAAACAATTTAACCATATAGGGGCATAATTCTGGCATAAGCATCTTATAATAATAAACTGAAAATCCATCCGGGCCAGGTGTTTTCCCACTTCTTACCTGTTTTATCATGTTTTGTACCTCATCTAGTGTGATTGGCGATTCCATCTCCTCCCGTGCAGTGCTTGTCAGACACGGTATTCCACTTGAGCTTATATATTCATTTATCTTTGCCTGATCTGATGCCCTCAAATTCAAATTATACAGTGAGGAGTAAAAATCGCCAAATACATCAGCAATCTGTTCTGGCATCCGCACTTCCTCCCCATCTTTTTTCCTACTTGTAGGTATGTATGTCTTTGTTTGTATTTCACGTAACACTCTCGCCAGTTGTTTTCCACATTTATTGCCAGATTCATAACTACACTTACGTCCTATCTGGATTGGTATTTTGGCTCTGTACTGTAATAAATTTGTCACTTGCCTACGTGTACTTATTAATTCTTGTTCAGCTTCTAAAGTCTGGGCGTGTTTGTGTTGGGCTTCTAAATGTTGCATTTTTGCTAAAAGTTCTGTTAACTTAATTTCCCTTTCCTTCTTGATCCTTGCTCCATGCTTAATCAGTACTCCCCTTATTACTGCCTTGTGCGTTTCCCAAATTGTTCCCGAGGAACTTCCTGGACCTTCATTCTCCTGAAAGAAGAATTTTATCTCCTTTCGAACGTCCTCCATCACTGTAGGGTCTTGAAGGAGGCTTTCATTAAGTTTCCACATCCTGGGGGCTACATGTTTTTTCCCTGTTAGATTATATTTTAAAAAGATTGGGGCATGGTCTGGCCAGGTAATTAGAACAATAGTGGCTTCCTTAACTGAGGATAGTTGTTTGTACGGGATAAAAAATACATCTATCCGTGAGTACACTCTATGCGGATTAGAAAAGAAAGAATAATCTCTTTCCTTGGGATATAATAATCGCCATATAGCTACCAGTTTTGCTTCTATTATTGCCTGAGATATCCCCTTCCTAATTTTAGGTGTCACTGACGATGTCCCTGATGAGGTGTCTTCACTAGGGATTAATGGGATATTAAGGTCTCCCCCCATAATCAACTGTCCTTCTGCAAATTCCATATGTTTATCAAATGTCTCTTTAACAAAAGAGTCTTGCTGTGTATTGGGGGCATAATATGTTGCTAATGTTACTCCTACCCCTCCTATAGTCCCCTTTACGAACAAATACCTTCCCTTTGCATCTATCAAAGAATCCCTGTGATTCCATACTACCGTATTTGATATCATAATGGTTACTCTCTTAGTTTTGGAATCTGGATTAAATGCGCGGTAGACCGTTGGGTAACCCGTATTCCTTAACAGAGGGAGATTATTTTCTCTGAAATGCGTTTCTTGAATAAACGCTACATCTATCTTCAGTCTCTTTAAATCATGGAATAACATTTGTCTTTTTTCAGGGACGTTCAATCCCTTTATCTTAAAGGACATTATTGTTAAGGTTTCCATTTTCCTGCGGAAAGAAAAAAACCCAGAGAAAAACAAAACACAACACAACCAAACACAAAAAAAAAACCCTTAAATCAACACCCTCCCACCCCCCTCCCGTCCAATTTCCTACTCCCTCCCTCTCTACCTTCTATCTGTCCCTGGGTTGGCCGTTTACCAACAACCTCCCCACGAATCTCAAAGCTATACTACTTTTAACCACTCAACTTCCGGACCCTCCGGACTATGAGTGTAGGCCTATTGGGGTTTTGTAGTTGTGCATGGCTGCTCCAGGCCCAGCTTTCCCAGCGCACTCCGCCAGTCTTTTCTAATAGCGCACTTTATAATGTCACCTATTGCTTCATAGTACGTAATATCCACTCCAACATGGCTCTCGCAAAATAAAGGGGAGATCATAGAAGAGAAAGAGAGACAAAAATAAATATAAATATATATGTATGTATGTATGTATGTATGTATGTATGTGTGTGTGTGTGTGTGTATATATATGTGTGTGTGTGTATAGATAGATAGATAGATAGATAGATAGATAGATAGATATACAGATAGATAGATATACAGATAGATATACAGATAGATAGATAGATATACAGATAGATAGATAGATAGATAGATAGATAGATAGATAGATAGATAGATAGATAGATAGATAGATAGATAGATAGATAGATATATGTGTGTCTATGTGTATGTGTATATATATTATATATATTATGTATGTATATTTGACATACACATACGTGTACCTATCAGTTATTTCACCCGGTGGTCTTTGACGGCACTTCCCCAAATAACTCTGTTCTACTTCACTGTGGGCCTTCTACCGTATTAGGCCTCCGGCCATGTATAACATAAGCCCGGAGACAACTCATTACCCGCAGTGTCACCATTACCATCTTCAGCTAGCCTGTGTTAACTGTACACCAAGGGGGCCCATTCCACCAACGAGTCCCCCATACTTCCATCTCATGGGTTAGTTACCACCACTGCCACCAGCTAACAAGGGTGATCCCCTTACCCTTGGGAGCCCCGCCACACTCTAAGAGCCCTCTGAATTCCATCCTGCAATCCCTGGGACCATAAATCAATGCTTACATCGGAGAGGTGAACCCCATCTCCCCGCAGGTACAGCCCAACGTCCTTCTCCAATTCTCAGTGGCGAACAACCAATCCCCCATTCCGCAAAACAAATTGCCCCACCCTCTTGTTGACCTTAATACAGGCTTTATTCAAATGATAAACAGACCTTGCCAACCTCCAAGTCGCCCTGGCCACAATATCGGACCAAACGATCACTGTCCCAGGGAAGGAAGTACTCAAACGCAGGAAGTCCAGCTTGACATCCTTGTTGAGCTCCAGTGTAGAGCGACCCCCCCAAGTCATTACCCCCCCCCACGTGAAGTACCAACACGTCAGGGGGTCTGTCCAGGCACACACAATGCTGCACCCCGGGAGTACCCTAGCCCACTGCATACCAGTTCTCCCATTCCAGTGGATACGAGCCTCCTCCCTAGGAATCCCCAACTGCCTGCCATTAGGTCTCATCTCTGCCCGCCTGGTCCCACAGAACACATAAGAATGGCCCAATATCCAGACGAGACCCATCTGAAAGAAATGGAGAAAAAAAACACATAACCAAGAAAATCATAACATCCTGTAAACCCATCCTATAACCCTGCAACACCAACCCACCTCCCTGTCACTTCCCAAATCAGTGGGTCGCTCTACTCGACCACTAAGTGCGGCCAAACATAAGTACCAAATCTCTGCGAATCCCAACGGCCGATTCTTTTAACATCAACTTCGTCCAACCCGAACCAATGCGGAAGGAGTGCAAAGCATACTCCGAACCATCCAGCCCGGCTGCTTTCAAGCATTTTCTGAAAACTGCCACAAACTGGAATTTAGACAACGGGGAACCGTTCTTGTGAATCAGCAACACCCCTTCCACTGTCGGGCGCACCTCCAGAAATTCCCGCCCCGTGCTTACAGGACACACCAGAGAATCCAGTAGCGGACATAGCTTCACCCTCACCCCTCTTCCCCTTTGATCCATCTTGGATCGTTGAAGCAAAACCTCAACTCAATGCCACATCCTGTGCCTGTAACCCCCCCGGAACTCTCCTGGTCGGACTGACCAGCTCGCTAATCCAGAAGGCGCCAAAAAAGGCTGGCGAGAATGCTGCCTGGAACAAGGCCACCTCATATGCTGAAGAACATATCCCACCCGACCGATGGTAGCCTTTCATGGCTTGCCGAACACAAAGCTCCTTGGTATAATCCACCGACCCTTGTAATTTAAACAAGAATGGCAGACTTGCAAGCTTGCGGTCCATCGCAGACACTGACACCTTTCTCTCCAAATTCCTGGAAACAAAATAAATGACTAGCAGCCTCACCTCTGCCACCAACAGATCCACTCCTACCTGCCTGACCAGCTCCCACCATTCGTTCCAGACCTTCTTGTAAGTCTTCCATGTGGAATCACTCACCGATCCCCTGATCCATTGAGCGAGGACTCCCAAACGATTGACCACATCCATCAGGGACACGGAATACCCTGTCATTCTGCCACAGGCTCCAACTCCCAAAACCTGTCCCACTGAAAACAAGACAAGGCATCAGCCAACGTGTTACCAACTCCCGGGAGATGCACTGCATATAAAAATATATTCAGCTGTAGGCAACACAGCACTAGGTGCCGCAGCAGCCGCACGGCCAGTAGAGATGACGCTGAGATGCTGTTAATAACCTGAACCACACCAAGATTATCGCAATTCAGCCTGACTTTCAAATCTTTAAACTCCTTGCCCCAGATCTCAATCGCCAACACCATCGGAAATAGCTCCAGCAGCACCAGATTCTTGCAGAGGCCCGCCTATACCCAATCGTTGGGCCAAGGCTCTGCACTCCAGTCCTCCTGATAGAACGCCCCGTATCCTGTAGACCCGGCTGCATTTGTGAACAGGTCCAAATCCCAGTTGCTCATCAGGCCGGACATCCAAAGCGATTTTCCATTGTAACGCCCCAAGAAGGTGTGCCACACCCCCAAGTCTTCGCAATGTTCCCTCGTGATATGAATGAAGTGGCCAAGGAAATCGGACCCCAGCAGTAGCTGCCGACAGCCGCCGGCAAAACACCCTACCCATGGGAATAATATGACATGTAAAATTAAGCTTGCCCAATAAGGACTGAAGCTTCCTCAATTGAATCTTGCGCATCTCCAGAACCGCCTGAATCTCCTCTCTGAGAGCCACTAACTTCCCCTTCGGTAAGCGCCACTCCATAGCAACCGAATCAATGACTATACCCAGGAAGCTAAAGGTGGTAATCGGGCCCTCCGTCTTGTCCCCCCGCCAGCGGAATACCAAATGCACCAGCCATGTGCTGCAATGTGGACAACAGAACCGTACACACATTTGTCCCCGATGGTCCAACGCAAAGGAAGTCGTCCAGGTAATGAATTATAAAACTCAAGCCTGAAACGTCACGGACCACCTACTCCACAAAGGAGCTAAAGGTTTCAAACAACATGAGATCAAGCAGCCTATGGGCAAGCAACGATCGACATAAAACCTCCCCTGCCAGCAACATCTCAACAACCAAAAACTATCCTGATTAACCCGGGAGAAGACAGAAAGGCCGATTCGATTTCCGCTCTGGTCATCAAAGCACCCTTCCCACAGCGGCGCACCCACCCTAACGCCACATCGAAGGATGTGTAAGACACTGTGCAGGCGTCTGGGTCAATTGCGCCATTAACGGAGCTCCCTTTTGGGAAAGACAGATGGTGTATCAGCCAAAACTTATTCGGCTGCTTTTTGGGACCACACCCAAAGGGGAAACCACCAACTGCGGCATAGGCAATTCCGGAAACGGTCCGGCCATCCGACCCAGTGCCACCTCCTTTCCCAATTTCTCCCCCACCACCCTGGGATGCAGCAACGCCGATCGCAAATTCCTCGCGATCGGTGGAGCGACAATCAATGAACTAGGGATTCCTCTGAAAATCCCACCTGCAAAAGTCGAGCAGCCGCCCAGTCTGGTTGCATCCTTTCCCCCTTCACCGGCATCATCCCTTTTGTTGTCAAACTCCCCAATGCGCTCTTTCCCCTTTTTGAAACAGTGGGATCCGGGATGAGATCCACCGCAGTTGGAACACTCATGCTTAAAGTGGCAGGCACTCCCAAACTTGCATGTTCCTTCGCCATATTGCCAGGAGACCCCAAATTTTTTGGAGGCCGGCTGTCCAGGGGAAGATGAACTACTGGCCCCCCTGGAAAAAAACTGGTTCGGGGCCCGCGCCGAGGACATCAGCCTCATCCAGAGGCTAATGTCCTTGTCGTCCCAGCGCAGCGAAGGGTGTACCGCCCTGCGTTGCTGGAATTGCTCATCATACCTGAGCCACGCAGTACCCCCGTATACCCTATAGGCCTCTCCGACCACATCCGTGTAGCAAAATAACGGCGAACAATGTTCGGGGTTCTTTTTGCCTATTACACTTGCCATGATAGCAAATACCTGCAGCCAATTGGAAAACATGTGTGGGATTAACCTATACCGCCATTTCTCGTCATCCTCTTTTTTACTATCGTCTGGGTTAAACTTCTCCAGAGGCAAGAGGGAGCAAATCTCCACATACTCACTCACCCTTCTTAATCTTCTCCCTGACCTCCAGTTTCAAATGCGATCCCAGTGGCCCTTCGAAGCATACATATACTGTGCATTTCGACGCATCCGGGATGCACACCACGTCCATCTTGCCTACAACTTCCAGTGCCGTCCCCGCTTTCTCTCCCGCAACTGCCACCATCGTCGTAACTGGGGGAGGCTGTCCCTACCCTGGTGGAAGCCACCGCCACTGCAGCCTCTGGGGAGGGGGTCCCCCCCAGACACTACTCCCCAATCACGGTGCCCCGGCACCTGGCGGCACCTGCACACTCGTGTCCTGCAAACCCCCCAACAATGCCCACAATCGCAAATCGGGGCCCGCAGGGGGGGAATGGATCCCCCCACCCCACGGTCCCCCTCAAAATAATTTTTTTTTAAAAAAGATTTTAGCGGTGGTAATCCACTCTTGCTATCCAGCGACGGATGATCATCTCTCCAGGGTCCAGCGATGGCTGATCTCTCCTTCCAGCGCAGCAAATCCATCCAAACCTGCATTACATCAGAGGGGAGCGGGGTCATCCACACATCATTGGAGAAGCCAGGCTTCCCCACTTGCGTCAGAGGGGGGTGGGGTCAGGTGACAGTTGGCCCCTCCCTCCTCATTTAAGAAATGTCAGGCTGCCGGGATGCCCGCAGTATCTCCACCAGTGGAGACAGAGGATGGATGAACTGCGCTGCGCTGGACGGAGAGATGACCCATCGCTGGATCAGATCAGCCATCGTTGGTCCCCGGAGAGATGATCATCCATCGCTGGATAGCAAGAGTGGATTACCACCGCTGGAATCTTTATAAAAAATTAAAAAAAAATTGAAAAGTTTTTTTTTAAAAGTGTTTGTCTTTTTTAACATTCTTTTACACTTTCTTTGTGAAATGGTAGGCCCTTACCATTTCAAACGGGGGGGCAGGGATCTGGGGGTCCCCTTGTTAAAGGGGGCTTCCAGATTCTGATAAGCCCCCGCCCGCAGACCCCCACAACCACTGACCATGGTTGTGGGGATGAGTCCCTTGTCCTCATTAATATGGGGACAAGGTGCTTTGAGGGGTCTTTGACCCTCAAAGCATCCTCCCAATGTTGAGGACATGTGGCCTGGTACGGTGCAGGAGGGGGGGGTCGCTCTCTCATCCCCTCCTCTTTTCCTGTGGCCTGCCAGGTTGCGTGCTTGGATAAAGGGTCTGGTATGGATTTTTAGGGGGAACTGCACGCCATTTTTTTTTAAATTTGGCATGGAGTTCCCCTTAAAATCCATACCAGACCTGAAGGGCCTGGTAATTGAATTTGGGGGGAACCCCACGTTTTTTTTTTTATCAATGACTTTCAATTACTGTTCTCTGTATTACAGGGAGCCGACAATTCATTATAGCTGCGAGTGATTTTAAATGACTTTTTTTCCTGCAGAAATGACACTTTGCGCAGGGACAGTTCTAAGCACGGGAAACATGCTCCCTTCACAGGCATACTATAGACACCCCCCAGGTACGAAATTTAAAGGAATATTACACTTTTATTGTTTCAATTTAAGCATTATTAACCACTTCCCGACCGCCGCACGACGATGTACATCGACAGCATGGCACGGGCAGGCATATGGGCATACATGTACGTCCCTGCCTTCCCGCGGGTTGGGGGCCCGATCGGGCCCCCGCCCGGTGCCAGCGGCCGTCGGTATCCGTGCAAGAGCGATCGGTGATGAGGGGGCGGCCATTCATTCATGGCCACCCCCCTCGCGATCGCTCCTGACGAATGGGAGTGAAGCATTGCATCACTTCCTCTCCTGTAATGTAAACACGGGAGAGGAAGTGATGTAATCTCTCCTCCGTGTCGGTATTTTTCATTCCGGCACTGAGGAGAGAGCATCGGTGAGTTGCACAAACACTACACTACACAGTAGAACATGCCAGGCACACTCACACCTCCCCTTTACCCCCCCAATTACCCCTGCCCCCCAGTCACAGTGACACCAATGCATTTTTTTTTTTTTTTGCATTGGTGTCATTTGTGACTGTAATAACTGTTAGGGCAGTTAGTGTTAGCCCCCTTTAGTTCTAATGTACCCCCCTAACCCCCCCAATAAAGGTTTAACCCCGTGATCACCCCCCGTCGCCAGTGTCACTAAGGCTGGGTTCACATTGCAGCGGTTTATGAGAACGGATGTGATTCGCACCGCACTGCAGTGCAAATCACATCCGATCTCTGCAATTCGGGTTCAGCCATTCGCCGCACCCGCCGCACCCGCCGCAAATTCGCACGGGACCTTTTTTTTGGTCCGCAGCAGAATCAGATCGCATGGGTGTTCACACCATGCGATCCGAGTTTGCAGATCGCACTGCGATATGCGAACTGATCTGGGGGTGTCATTAACATTTCACTGACACTCCCAGCAGTTCGCATAGGGCAGTGTGAACTGCCGCCGGGAGGCATGCGATGCGGGAACACGCCGCGGATTTGTGGCGTTCCCGCATCGCTCCAGTGTGAACCCAGCCTAATAAGCGATCATTTTTCTAATCACCGTATTAGTGTCACAGGTGACGCTAGTTAGGCAGGTAGGTATTTAGGTTCGCCGCAGCTTTTTATAGCGCCAGGGACCCCCATATACTACCGTATAAAGCCCCCTGATTGCCCCCTAGTTAACCCTTTCACCAGTGATCACCATATAACTGTTACAGGTGACGCTGGTTGGTTAGTTATTTTTTTATAGTTTCAGGGCACCCGCCATTTATTACCTAATAAAGGTTTAACCCCCTGATCACACGGCGGGTGTCATTTGTGACTGTAATAACTGTTAGGGCAGTTAGGGTTAGCCCCCTTTAGTTCTAAGGTACCCCCCTAACCCCCCCAATAAAGGTTTAACCCCGTGATCACCCCCCGTCGCCAGTGTCACTAAGGCTGGGTTCACATTGCAGCGGTTTATGAGAACGGATGTGATTCGCACCGCACTGCAGTGCAAATTACATCCGATCTCTGTGCGATTCGAGTTCAGCCATACAGATAATATGGCTGAATTCGTGTCGCACCCGCCGCACCCGCCGCAAACTCGCACGGGACCCTTTTTTTGGTCCGCAGCAGAATCGGATCGCATGGGTGTTCACACCATGCGATCCGAGTTTGCAGATCGCACTGCGATATGCGAACTGATCTGGGGGTGTCATTAACATTTCACTGACACTCCCAGCAGTTCGCATAGGGCAGTGTGAACTGCCGCCGGGAGGCATGCGATGCGGGAACCCGCCGCGGATTTGTGGCGTTCCTGCATCGCTCCAGTGTGAACCCAGCCTAATAAGCGATCGTTTTTCTGATCACTGTATTAGTGTCACAGGTGACGCTAGTTAGGCAGGTAGGTATTTAGGTTCACCGCAGCTTTTTATAGCGTCAGGGACCCCCATATACTACCGCATAAAGCCCCCTGATTGCCCCCTAGTTAACCCTTTCACCAGTGATCACCATATAACTGTTACAGGTGACGCTGGTTGGTTAGTTATTTTTTTATAGTTTCAGGGCACCCGCCATTTATTACCTAGTCTCACTAGTGTACCCGTAAATTTAGGGGTGTCTACTTTCCAAAATGGGGTCATTTGGGGGGGGGTTTGTGCCATCTTGGCATTTTATGGCCTTCAAAACTGTAACGCCCTTAGAAAGCCTGAAGGCGGTGCTTGGTTCTCGGGGCCCCGTACGCGGCTAGGCTCCCAAAAAGTCCCACATATGTGGTATCCCCATACTCAGGAGAAGCAGCAGAATTTATTTTGGGGTGTCATTTCACATATGCCCATGGCATGCGTGAGCAATATATCATTTAGTGACAACTTTGTGTAAAAAAAAAAAAAAAAAAAAAAGTTTGTAATTTTCCCGCAACTTGTGGCAAAATATAAAATATTCAATGGACTCAACATGCCTCTCAGCAAATAGCTTGGGGTGTCTACTTTCTAAAATGGGGTCATTTGTGGGGGTTTTGTGCCATCTTGGCATTTTATGGCCTTCAAAACTGTAATAGGTAGTGAGAAGTGAAATCAAAAATTTACGCCCTTAGAAAGCCTGAAGGCGGTGCTTGGTTTTCGGGGCCCCGTACGCGGCTAGGCTCCCAAAAAGTACCACATATGTGGTATCCCCATACTCAGGAGAAGCAGCAAAATTTATTTTGGGGTGTCATTTCACATATGCCCATAGCATGTGTGAGCAATATATCATTTAATGACAACTTTGTGTAAAAAAAAAAAAAAAAAAAAAAATATTTGTCATTATTCAATCGCTTGAGGCAAAAAAATAAAATATTCAATGGGCTCAACATGCCACTTATCAATTTCCTTAGGGGGTCTACTTTCCAAAATGGGGTCATTTGGGGGGGTTTTGTACTGCCCTGCCATTTTAGCACCTCAAGAAATGAGATAGGCAGTCGTAAACTAAAAGCTGCGTAAATTCCAGAAAACGTACCTTAGTTTGTAGATGTGACAACTTTTGCGCAAACCAATAAATATACAGTTATTGACTTTTTTTTACCAAAGACATGTGGCTGAACACATTTTGGCCTAAATGTATGACTAAAATTGAGTTTATTGGATTTTTCTAATAACAAAAAGTAGAAAATATAATTTTTTTTCAAAATTTGCGGTCTTTTTACGTTTATATCACAAAAAATAAAAATCGCAGAGTCAGTCAAATACCTTTAAAAGAAAGCTCTATTTGTGGGAAGAAAAGGACGCAAATTTCGTTTGGGTACAACATTGCATGACCGCGCAATTACCAGTCAAAACAGCGCAGTGCCAAAGTGTAAAAAGACCTCTGGTCATTTACCAGCAAAATGGTCCGGTCTGAAAGTGGTTAAAATCACTGCTCCCGAAAAAACTGACGTTTTAAAAACTTTTTTTTTTGCATTGATCCATGTCCCCTGGGGCAGGACCCGGGTCCCCAAACACTTTTTAGGACAATAACTTGCATATTAGCCTTTAAAATTAGCACTTTAGATTTTGAACATTCGAGTCCCATAGACTTTAATAGGGTTCTAAAGTTCACACAAAGTTTAGGTCTGTTCACAGGTTTTGGTGCGAACTGAACCGGGGGGTGTTCGGCTCATCCTTATTCACCCCATAACTCACTCAAATATCAGGGAGGGTGGCTGGGGATCGCTTCCTTCTCTGCACTGAGAATGTGTCACTTCCCCCTTGGCTTCCTGCTCTTCCGCCGGCGCCCCACCCCTGGCTCCGCCTACTGTTCCCTTAAAGGGCCAACCTCAATATCCCTTAAGACGGCGGCTGTGCGGTCCAACACATGTCATGCCATCCCTGTGCCCATTGCCTGCTGCTGCTAGCTCCGGGACTCACTTGACATTTGTAGGACTTAAGCCCAGTGTCCACATAACATCTCCCCATAACCAAACACTCCCTCCCAACCCCCACCTTAACAAACGACTTGACTAGATTTGGAGTAAATGGCCAGCCGGTCTTATGTTATTAACAAAATGTAACTTTAATTAAATTGACATAAATAACATCATTTTTTTATGCATCAGTATGCAGCACGCCATTCTCTCTCGTCTACATATTTGTAGCAAGCCTTATGCCCTTGTCGATTTGGTTCCCTTCTGCTTATCGCCACCATTTACCTGTTGGCTGTGCTGCTTTCACATCACATGCATACCTTTTTAACATTTTCTTCTGCAAAATTCTTAATTTATTTTGTTAATATATCAAAGGTATCCACATGTTACAAAATATATTTTTCCATTTTCCTGTTCTATTTCCTTATATATCCTCTCTCTGTCTCTGTCTCTGTCTCTGTCTCTGTCTCTGTCTCTGTCTCTGTCTCTCTCTCTCTCTCTCTCTCTCATTATGAGATATTCCCTTGTCTTCTTGAACTCCAACCACTTTCCCCAAATACTATAATAAATTTCCAATTGATCCTCACTTCTATATATTGATTCCTCCATTGATCTCATCCACTCCATTTTGCCTAACCATTCCCTCATAGATGGTGGTTCAGATGCACGCCATCTCTTTGGGATCAGGCATTTTGCTGTATTCAATAAATGAGGAATTAATGTACTTTTATATCCCCCTAGCGTTTTATCAGTATCGTGAAACAGGCATGTCCACGGTTCCTTCTTTACATGTTCCCCTGTTATCCGAAAGATATTTTCTATTGTTTTCTCCCAGTATGAACGGATCTTTCCACATTACCACCAAATATGTGCAAAGGTTCCCACCTCACCACAGCCCCTCCAACATAATGCTGATATATCTGCTCTTCTCTTATGCGCTCTTTGTGGGACAATATACCATCTTGCCATTAGTTTGAAAGACATCTCCACTGACCTATTGTCCCTAGATGTTGTGCATACTATTCTTAAGATCTTATTTCGACTTCCGGTTCCGGCGCCGCATGAGCTAGTTGCGTCTCTGCCTAGCTCCCGCAACAGAGCCCCACAAATCGGCCTAAAAAGCCAGCTCCAGCGGCCCCAGTGCCCCACTTTGGCTCCGGGTGTCCCCCCACGATCCCTGCTCCTATGGATCGCTTAGTCGAGAAAACGGGAGCCTGATCGTACGCGGCTGCGGCGGCACCTTCCGAACGGCCACAAATTGAGCCCCCGGCTTTGGCCTACTCCGCTCCAGCTCCACAGGCCTATGCTGCGGAAAACCCGGAGATGGCTATAGAGGTAAGCGGGGTCGCCCCACCTGTATCCCCAGTTATCACCGGACCTCCCCGCCTCCGTGGGTACGCTAAAGTCACCCCTCACAACAAGACTGGGGATACTCAACCGCCATCCCCTGGGGATGATGGCCATACTAACCGCATAGCACAAGCAGTGGCGGCCCTGCTCTCTCCCATGATCACAGCCTCAGTGGAGAAAGCTATACAGGCTGGGATCAAGCAAATTAAGGCCCAACTCACAGAGCATGCTACCAGGCTCAATGAACTTGAACACCGAGTCTCTGAGGTGGAAGATGATCTCTATCAGTCCCAAGCCGCAGAGCAGTTTCAGGACAAAACACTTCAATATGTCATCCAAAAATTAGATGATTTAGAGAACAGATCCAGACGCTCCAACCTGCGATTCTTCGGTGTCCCCGAGACGCTCCCTACTGCCAATCTGAGCGACTTCTGCGCCAAACGCATCCCAGAAGCCATTGGACTCACGGGTCCCTTTACAGTGGAAAGGGCCCACCGCATGGGATCATTTAATGCAGACCGCAAGACCCCCCGTCCCATCATTGCCAAGTATCTCAATTAAGAGGACAAAGCCGTTATCCTTCAAGCATTCCGGCAATCTCCTTCCGTGCATGTTGATGGTGTCAAGATTCTAATTTTTGCGGACTACTCTACTGAAGTATCCAAGAAACGCAAAGCCTTTCAACCGATATGCTCGGAACTGTTTAAACTACAAATTAAGTTCTCTCTGGCATTCCCAGCCGTGCTTCGTCTCAAATCCCCCAAAGGGGAACAACTCTCATTCCACGACCCCTCTGAAGCAGAAGCATTCTTGCGCTCTCTTCGATCGGACTCATCACCGGCTACACCCTCCAAATCTGCCTCAACCCTTCGAGCTCTGGACCAGAGGAGCCCTAGGAAGGACTCTCCCAAACGCTTTCGAGCTTCGGATCCAGATCACCGTCACCGTAACTTTCCACGCTGAAGTCTCTTCTGTCTCCATATGACGGTCTCTTTTGTCTCCCCCTTCCACCCGGATCGCAAGCCAAGATATGTTGAGCAGTGGCGGTTCGCTACCTTCATACCCCCTGGTTCTTATCTCTCGCCCCCTCCATCATACCTGTTACCCGGATCATTGCTTTTCAGCACCGGGAGTTGCTACTCTGCCGGTCACGGAGGTTCTGGGTCTCCGGATGCAACAAGCCCTCAGCCTACGTCCCTCTCCTATCCTATTCTTTTCCCAAGGCCACGAACAAGTGTTCAGGTTACTATCTACTGCGTTTTCTTTTGCTTTTGCACTATGCTCTAAGTTATTGTTTATGTTTTTACTGCCATGTCCTGCCTTACCTTTGTTTCTACAATTATGTCAGGTCTTAGCATGACTCCACTGTGTATTGCACCCCCTCATCACAGATTAGCCGTTGCGCTGTGACACATGTCCTAGTCCGGCGTGCCTACTAGGCATCCCCCGGACTGCCCGCTATTTATCCCTTCCTCCATGGGGCTCTGCTTGAGGAGCTCCCCCCCTACACAGTGAACTCATGCGGAAAAAAGAGAAGTATTTGCATGTGTTTATTTGTTTGGTTATTCTTCTTTTATTACCGTTTACCCCCCATACCCCCCCTCATCATGCCCTTCCCACGTCCCCCCCCCTGCTCACATGGGTTCACCCCTTTATCAGTTAAGGATCCCTGGACAGGACCTCTTGTCTCATATCTCCATCGAGATCAGCCTATGCTACCCAACTCTTCATGCCCTTTTACGCCACATATCTAGCCACACACACCCACAGATTCCGTCCCTCTTAGAGTAGTCTCCTGGAATGTCAAGGGCCTCCGCTCTCCTCAAAAAAGAGTGAAGATCCTTCGACACCTTAAACGACTCAAGGCAGACATTGCCCTACTACAGGAGACTCATCTACATGCATCCGACTTCCCGCGCATGCAAAAACTGTGGGTGGGATCGGAGCATGGAGCCAAATCAGTGGGTCGGAAGGCTGGAGTACTAGTTCTAATACACAAAAATCTTCCTTGCACAATTCTATCCACCCTCTCAGATGATATGGGTCGCTTTTTCACGGCAACGGTGCGGATAGGCACTAAAGAACTACCGGTATTTATCTCCAACATATATGCCCCTAACAACCCCACTAAGCATTTTTATTCCCAGCTCTCGTCATGGCTACTCAAATTCACCCAGTTGCCTCATCTAGTAGGGGGTGATTTCAATGACATTATGCACCCCTCGATAGACAGATCCTCCCCAAAAAATCGATCACCAGGTTCCACCACACCGAACCCAACCATATTTGCCTCCACCATGGACTCCCTACACATGACGGATCTATGGCGTCTCTCCCACCCTGTAGACAGAGAATTCACGTTTTATTCCAACCCCCATAAATTCCTGGCCAGGCTTGACCACTTCTTTGGCTCGGATGACTTCATAAACATGGTTTCCGACTCAGAAATACATGACATAGCGATTTCAGACCATGCTCCAGTAGCGATCTCCCTAGACAGACTGGATCTCCCTCCCCACCCCAACCTCTAGTGTTTTCCAGCTTTCCTGGTTAATAACTCAGATTTCATTACATTCATGGACAAGGCCTGGGCAGAGTACTCCTCCACAAATGCCCTCCATACAGCAGACCCTAATCTATTCTGGGATGCCGGGAAAGCGTACCTTAGGGGTCGCATTATTTGTTACGCCACGTCCTTTAAACGCAATGTACTCAAACACTACAAATCGGCCAGTGACAGACTACATGCTGCCCAACGGCAGTTCTCATTATCCAGCTCCTCTATACATCACGCTGAGTGGGTATCAGCCAAGTCAGCTTTTGATAATTGGGCCGACACCCTCGAACGTACGAAAAAGGCTCACTTGGATGCTACCCTTCACAGATACGGCAATAAAGCCGGGAAACTCCTTTCCAGACTGTGTAAAGGGGGCCATCGCCCTACTCACATCACCTCCCTCTGCGACCACACGGGACGCACGCACTCCTCTCCTCAAGCCATAAATGAGACTATGTTGCGGTACTACACCAATCTTTATGCCCCAGACCCCATCGTGCAAGACAAGGCTCGGTCCTTCTTAGACAAATTGTCACTTCCCACCCTATCGGCGGAGCAATTAGAGTCCCTCAATGCCCCCATCACTCTCCCTGAAATAGAAAATACCATTCGCCATCTTCACTCACATAAGGCGCCTGGCCCTGACGGCTTTACTAGTGATTTTTATAAAAACCTCATTCATATAACGGCGCCCACACTCCTCTCAGTTTACTCCTCTATTTGGGCGGGGGGCCCTTATCTTCCTTCCGGGAATCAAGCTGTAATTAAGCTTCTCTCTAAAAAAGGGAAAGACCCGCTACAGCCCGGATCATACAGACCTATTTCCCTTCTGAACCTAGATGTGAAAATCCTCTCAAAAATCGCTGTCTCGAGATTAGCCGATATTCTCCCACACCTAATCCATCCAGCCCAATCGGGGTTTGTCAAAGGTCGGACAGCCACTTTGAACATCCGTAAAGTTCTACTAGCTCTCGAATCAGGCAAACAAAACCCCAATGGTACTTATGCCATCATTACTTTAGACGCGGAGAAAGCCTTTGATAACGTCAGTTTTGATTGGCTCTCCATGACCCTCTCCAAATTAGGTTTCTCAGGCCCCTTTAGCCACCTCATAAACTCGATGTACACTTCCCCCACCGCTAGTCTGGTAGTGGCAGGCCTCCTCTCGCCAAGTTTCCCCCTACACAACGGTACCAGACAGGGCTGCCCTTTATCCCCTCTCCTCTTTAACATCGCCTTGGAACCTCTCTCTAGATATCTATCCCATACGGCTCCCCTCCATGGTATAAAAATAGGAGTCAATTTATGTTATGTACTGTACTGTAATGTTTATGCACGCATGTTACGTGCACTTTCGCTCTAATCATTGCATTTTTTTTCTAATAAAAATTTTGAATGGAAAAAAAAAAAAAAAAATAGGAGACATGCTCGATCCTCATTTCCAAAAACTGCCCCTTCCAAGTAGAGGACACACTCATTGACATAGAGGCCCGTTACATTTTTCTGAAGGGGAAGCTATTTGGCCGAGATCTCACGTTAGCAAATCTATATGCCCCAAACAAAAATCAAGTACCCTTCTTCAGGAACACTATGCGAATACTTACCTCCTTTTTTAAAGGCATGTTGGTGGTTGGGGGGGATTTCAACCTTGCCCTGTCCCCTACACTAGATTCCTCTTCGGGTTCCTCCTCAATATCATAGAGGGCACTCCGTGCCATCAAGAAGCAACTTTCCACACTGACCCTTCATGATACATGGTGGACGCTTCATCCGACAGTGAAAGACTTTACTTATTATTCGCCCCCACACAGCAAATATACAAGGATTGACTACTTCTTCCTGACACAAGCAAATTTAGAGTCACTGGTAGCAGCGGACATTGGCCCGATGCTGATATCAGATCACCACCCAATTATGGCCACCATATCCTTTCCCACTAGGCCCACGAAGCCTTATACATGGCGATTGGACGACTCCCTGCTAAACGATTTGGACAATGTCCACAGATTTAGAACATGCCTTTTGCAATATTTCAAAGAGAACGCTGCGGCGGAAACACACTCATTTACTAGATGGGCGGCGCACAAATGCGTGATTGGGGGGAACTAATTTCCAGAGGAAGGCTAGGCTTAAACGTATAGATGAGTTGTCCAAACGTATTCATTTTTTAGAACAGAAACATAAGCAAACTTTAGCTGAGAGTGTACGCTAGCCGAACTCTTGCAAGCTAGAGGAGACCTCCTGGAGGAACTTGGTAAACCTATCAGACGTAAATATGTACTTATGCAAAGGAATTATTATGAATTTGGCAATAAGGCGGGGAAATTATTGGCTAGAGCGATTCAAAAAAAGAAAGCAAGGACGACGATACACTATATCACTGACCCCTCAGGTAACAAAATTGAAACCCCTTCGGGTATTGTAGATCAGTTTAAACAATATTACTCAAAGTTATATAATCTTCCACCCACTCACCAAGCAAGATCCCAACCTGATAGAAACCGGTTGATTGCGGACTTCCTGACAGATTACTGCCCTGGGCCTATCTCTACTGAAGCGGCAGCTGACTTAGACAGACCGATCTCTGGGGAAGAAATACAGGCTGCTCTTAAACAACTAAAACCGGGAAAGAGCCCAGGCCCTGATGGCCTCTCAACCCTGTATTATAAGACATTCTCTGACCCCTTACTCACTCACCTCTTAGACACATTCAATAATCTCCCAAACTCTCCTGTGACGCACACAGACCTTTTTGAGGCTCACATAACAGTGATCCCCAAACTAGGAAAGGAAGAATCCTTGGTGACAAACTATAGACCCATTTCACTTATCAACGTTGACATGAAGCTCTATGCCAAAATTCTGGCTAATCGCATACTCCCTTTACTCCCTTCACTGATATCCTTGGACCAGGTAGGCTTTGTCCCGGGACGGGAAGCACGGGATAATACCTTAAAGGCAATAAGCATACATCAGTGGTTGTCTGCATCCCGTAAACCAGGCTTTCTCCTCTCGTTGGACGCGGAGAAGGCATTTGACAGGGTGGCGTGGGATTACATGATGGCCACGCTCTGCAAAATGGGTTTTAAAGAACGCACAATGCAATCCATCACTGCCCTATACTCATCTCCCACGGCCAGAATTAAAGCGAATGGCCACCTGTCGGATGCCTTCTCCTTGTCCAACGGGACCAGACAGGGCTGTCCCTTGTCTCCCCTCATCTTCATCCTTACACTGGAACCAATGTTACGTAAGCTCAGACTGAATGGAGACATTAAAGGGATCCGGATAAACGACAATGAGTACAAAGTGGCAGCATACGCTGATGATGTGCTTCTGTTCCTAACAGAACCGAACATCACGATACCAAATCTACTCCAGGATCTGACACTTTTTAAATCAATAGCTAACTTGCAAATTAATTACACTAAATCGAAGGCCCTTAATATTACTCTTCCGGAAAACGTGCTGACTCAATGCAAATTAAACTTCCCGTTTGGGTGGGAGAGACATGCTTTAACTTATCTGGGAATTCAGCTCCCAACGAAACTGTCACATCTCTACCCTCGAAATTTTTTGCCCCTGTTGAATATTATCAGGCAGGACCTGCAAAATTGGAATAAACGCATGATCTCGTGGTTTGGGAGATCCTCGATCCTGAAGATGAACGTCCTCACCAGGGTCTTGTATCTCATGCAAACCATTCCGATTAAACTACCACAGGCATTTTTCGCCAGATGGAAGACCACCGGAGCTGTGCAATAAATTATTTTAAATACATGTGTTGTGTTTTTTTTTACACTTTTTTTTCACAGGTGAATGGGTGGGGGGGGTATCTGGGGGCCCCCTTATTAAAGGGGGCTCCCAGATTCCGATAAGCCCCCTGGCCGCAGACCCCGACAACCAACAGCCAGGGTTGTGCGGAAGAGGCCCTTGTCCTCATCAACATGGGGACAAGGTGCTTTGGGGTGGGGGGGCTGCAGGGCCCCCCTTGCCCAAAGCACCCCTGCATGTTGAGGGCACACAGCCTGGTGTAGCTCAGGAGGGGAGGCTTGCTCGTCCCCACCCCCTTTCCTGACCGGCCGGGTTGCGTGCTCGGATAAGGGTCTGATATGGACCTTGGGGGGACCCCCACGCCGTTTTTTCAGTGTAGGGCTTCCCCTTTAAGTCCATACCAGGTGACGGTGCCAGCGAGTGTCAATCTTGCTGCCAAAAGCAGCGACATTGACTTCCTTCGCTAGTCCCGGCTACCTGGAGCCGCGTTCAAAATTAACAGACTTTTCTCCATGTGTGGGAAAGTCCGTTCATTTCAAAAGTCTGGCGGTCTAGCACACAGATGGCCGGATTGTCCGCCAGACTCCTAGTCCGATCGTGTGTACGCAGCATAATACCTGTAAGTGCGTCTCCAAGTGGGACCAATGCTCAGAGTGACAATTCCTTGGCTCTGGGCACCTTCCCACTTCCTGCACGCTGCAATAAACACAGCACCACACAATACAATTTCTAGGGCTACCCCCTGCTTTATAATGTAGCCCTTTCTTATCAGGATTGACTGCAAGGCCTTGCAATAAAGATGTAGTCTTTAGTCTTCTGTCTTCTGCTAGCTATTGGGTTGAAGAAATTGTAATCCAAAGGGCTTAACAGACAAAGAATAGTGTAGACTGAGTATTGAAACTGTTCCTGTGTTGTAGCTCAATTATAACTACCTCCGGTGTAGTTGTCTCCAAATCACACAGTGTCAGTTCTCAGTGGAGTATAGGCTTGAGGCCTGCTTGAACTCAGTTTAATAATGTGAAACCTCCTCCGTGGGACTACAGGTCCCAGCAACCCTGTGCTCTGAGTCTAAGTTTGTGAAAGCGCGTTAAGAATTATGGGTGGCAGCCCTCTCACCAAAACCAGGAAACCTCTGCTCAGGTTGTCTCAGTCCTGCTTCACACCAGCACCGTCACGCTGCTTCTGCTCCACAATATGACTGGGACTCACAGGGGGTTCCGTCAGGTGTCTCTGGATCCTTCTCCGATCCGGTCACACGGTCTCTCCAGCACACAGGTGTAGGGTAGAATCGCAGATTGTTCCACTCTGCGATTGCAGCAGGCCGCCCTTTCTGGAACACCTCCTCACAGATCCTCGCAGGCAGACAACACGTCCAGAAAGAGACAGAAAGTGGCCGCGCTGGGCCTTTTATATCCTACCCAGCAGGCAGTTCAGTACTGAGTGTTCATGGTGTTGTGCTTTTTTTTTTTTTTGTAATATAATTTTTATTAAATTTCACATATACAAGTAAAGTATTAAACAGGATCATTGAATAATACATTGTAACATTCAAAGTAAAATAAAATGAAATAAAATAGAATATATTGAACTCGAATAAGGACATTGTTATTGAAACATACATGTGATGTTTATAATGAACAGTGTACTGCGATCACTCCAACTGGAATTTACTGCTAAGTGACATGCCCGAACCACTCTAGCGCCCCAATTGGGATCACACTGCGCCAGAGGATTCCCTCGTTAGAGGTTGAATAAACATACATTCCAGCTGGAAGATCGCCTATAGGATGAGTAATGAGTAAATGACTTCCTAAACGAACAATTTGCTTCCACTACCTAGTAATGATGTGGACAATATGTTTTAGGGACATCAACGGCCATACCATTCTTTCCAACAATTCCAGTTTTTGTCAAAAGTCAAGCACGAATTATTTCTAATCGATAATAACCTTTCATAATGATAGTTAATATTTACTTGGGCCATAACCTCAGAGGGATTCGGAGAGAGGATATTTTTCCAATGCCTGGCAATTATCAGTTTTGCTGTGGTTAGAACATGCGTCACAACCGTTCGGTATTGATAAGGGTAGTTATGTAAACCTAGATGGAGAATGGCCAGAGCTGGGTTTGGTTTCTGTAATATGCCAGTAATTTCGGCCAAGACCGTGAATATTTTCCTCCAGAAACTAGTTAGATTTTTACACTGCCAGAAGATGTGTAGGATTGTTCCTGTTGACTCACAATTTCTCCAGCATAATTGGGAGTGCGTAGGAAATATTCTAGCTAATTGAAAGGGTGTCCTGTACCATTTAGTGAGGATTTTTTGGGTCAGTTCCCAGTGATTGATGCAGTGTGTGGCTTTATAATTGTAATGCAAGGCAACCCGCCAATGGTCGGGGTCGGCTGTTATGTCTAGATCTTTTTCCCAGGACAGTATGTTTGGAGTTTTGAGGAACTCTAGTTTGGATTGTAATAGATTGTAGATAAGAGATATGCCTCTTCGTTTACTGTGTTGTGACGTCAGATACTGCCATATCTGGGTGTTTATTTGTATAACCGGTATGGAATGTTTAGTAAGGAATGATGAGACTTGCTTATACAACATAATATGAGAGATAGGTAGATTATATTTACTCTGTAAAATGTGAAATGGCATCAAAGTGCCATTGTCAAGAAGATCCTCCACTGTTTCTATTCCTAAATCTATCCATTTGTGAATATGACTATAGGGAAGAAGTATACTTAGTGTCTGCAGTGGAATTTTTAAGGTGGTGATTTTATCTGCATGATTAGGTTGGGACATAAGGTACCTCCACGCAAGAAGCGTGGCCTTAGTGGTTGGAGACATGGATGTAAGCGACAGCTGTTTCCAGGAATCTGCTATCAGTAATAAACTTAAGGGATACGCCTTATTGGCAAACGCTTCTATATTCACCCATAATGGGGGAGAAGATTCCTGGAACCAGCTTTTGGACTGTGCAAGAAGAGAAGCCCAGTAATAATCTTTTAGATCCGGGAGCCCCATCCCCCCTCCTTTTTTATGCCTAGTAAGAATAGCATGTGAGCAGCGAGCTCTCTTCCCCTGCCAGATATACAACTTAAGGGATCTGTTCAGTTCACTGAAATAGGAGGCTTTAAATGGAATGGGAAGTGTTCTGAACACGTACAATATTTTGGGGAGAATGATCATTTTATAGGATGCAATTCTGCCTGCCCATGAGAGTTCAGTTTTGGCCATATTGTCCAGTGATTTCCGAATGTCCGAAGTTAACAATTTAATATTAATCTCGGCTATCCGTGAGGTATTGGCCGCGAGCTGAACCCCCAGGTATGGAATAGATTTCTCTGCCCACATATATGGGAAGGCAGATTGTAAACTAGTCTTAGTAAGATGATGAACGCCTAAATCCAATATAAGGGACTTACTGAAATTTACTTTATAGTAAGATAATTTACCAAATTCATTGAGAATGTTGTGGGCGAAGTGGAGTGAGAGAGAGGGGTTGGTGAGCAATAGTATAACGTCATCCGCAAAGAGACTTATAACATGGTTAACCCTATTGAACTTAAAGCCTGATATATGGGGATGGGCACGAATGGTCTCCGCCAAGGGCTCCATCATTAGATTAAAAATGGAAGGCGATAATGGGCACCCCTGGCGGGTTCCATTCGTAATTTGAAATTCCTTTGATAATAGTCCTGAAGTATAGACCTGCGCTATTGGGTTTGAATAAAGGGCCATGATAGCTGATAGAGATTCTCCTTGAAAACCGAATTTCCGCAAGACTGCCTCCATATAGCCCCAGTGGACCCTATCGAACGCCTTCTCTGCGTCCACTGACAGGAGCAGAGAAGGCGTTCCCCGGGTCTCAGCTAGATCAATGATGTTCAAAAGGAGTCTTGTGGCATCTGATGCCTGACGGCCTTTGGTGAAGCCCGTCTGGTCTGGCTTCACCAGGTCTGGGATAAGATCATATAATCTGTTAGCGAGCATCTTTGCGTAAATTTTTACATCTCCATTGAGAAGGGAGATGGGGCGGAAATTGGCAGGCGTGTCGGGGGATTTGCCTGGTTTTGGTAGTGTGATCACATAAGCTTTTAACATTTCAGGTGGGAAGGAACCTTTTATCCTGGCTTCGTTGAATAATGATATGAGGTTTGGGGTCAAAATCTTGATAAAGGTTTTGTAATATCCGTTGGATAAGCCGTCTGGGCCAGGAGCTTTATTAAGGGGGAGGGATTCTATGGCTTTTTCTAATTCTGGAATTGAGAAAGGGTCGTTCAAAGTTTGAAGCTGGGACTCTGATAGTGAGGGTAGATTGATAGTGGCTAAAAATTTGGCTATATCCTCTCTTTTAGGTTGGGTGACATTGGGGTCGTTTCTTAAGTTATATAGTGACGAGTAGTAGTCCGCGAACGCATTAGCGATTTTTTGTGGGTTTTCTATTTTCTTGGATACGTCTGGGTAGTACAAATGGGGGATTACTGTTTTGGATCTTCTTTGTTTTAGTCTATTCGCTAGAAGTTTACCTGCCTTGTTGTTATTAGCATAGTAGTGTAATTTTAGCTTATTCATATATTGGTCATGTTGAGTGCAAAATAGTTCCCTGAGTTGTGAGCGTGTATTGGCTAGGTTCGAGGCAGTGGTATTTGTAGGAGTAAGTTGGTTCTCTTTTTCAAGCTTACGTAGTGCGGCTATGAGTTCCGTAATCTTAGCCGAGCGGGCCTTGTGGGCTATTGTGTTCAATTTGATGAGGATTCCCCGAATATAAGCCTTGTGGGCATTCCAATTTGTGAAGGGGTTCGTGTCAGCGGGGGTATTAAAATGAAAGAATTCTTTCAACTGGTTGGCGATATCTTTTTGTAGTTTAGGATCCTGTATAATATAGTCATTGCAACGCCATAAGCGAGCTGCGGCAAAGGCACTCCCACCCTCTATCTGGAGAAGCACTGGGGCGTGGTCAGACCACGTGATATCATAAATTGCAGAGTGGGAGATTCTCTGCAACAACAACTTATCTACTAAGAACATATCCAACCTGGAGTATGAGTTGTGTCGGGGAGAGTAATAAGTATACATTCTATCGTTTGCATTCAAACAGCGCCACGCATCATACAAATCTTCTTTGATAAGAAGGTCCCGAAAATTTGGGTTACGATTTGTGGTGCGGGAGGAAGAATCTAGCTTATCATCTACTACCATATTGAAGTCACCACATATTAATATACTCCCAACTCGCATCTCTGATATTTTTTTGGTGACACGTTTTACAAATTGGAGTTGATGCGAGTTGGGAGCATATATACACGATAGTGTGATAGGGAGCTTATTTATGGTACAAACCAGAATAATATATCGACCATCTGGGTCGCAAAAGGAGTCTTTCAGTTCAAATACCACCGTATCTCTCACTGCGAGCATCACTCCTCTCTTCTTCGCCGAGGCAGATGACAGAAACACATGCGGGAAGTTCGGGTGAGAACATCTAGGCGTAGCTGCAATGTTAAAGTGAGTCTCTTGAACTGCTAGAATGTCTGCTTTGTGCTGGAGAGCCTCTTTCCATAGGGATCTTCTTTTAGCTGGGTGGTTAAGGCCCCGTGCGTTGATCGTCAAGATCTTAACTGACATTCAAATTTGTGGGGCGATAAGGCAGTCGATGGTGACCTTGATCGTGGATAGTTGGCATAATAGTATCGTAGTTGAAAAGGGTTCAGATGTAACAGTCAGTGTGTCCTCCAATATATGTTTAGTTAGGCATGGAGCAAAATCAAAGCATAGGTAGAACTTCGTGACAGTCAATATCCAGGATGACTGCCAAGAGTAGCGGTGAGGAAGGCAAACAATCAGAAACAGGGCAATGTCCAGAACTGTCTTCGGAGATATTGGGAAGTCGACAGCTGCAAGCATAGTAGCCAAGTAAAATCTCCAAAATGGCAAGAAAAAACAAAAAGAAAACAAACGGAAAACTTTCAAAAACATACAAATAAGTCCAGACGGACCAGACAGACTGGCCGCCCAACTGCAGGGAGCTGCGGTACGGTGTACGGTACCTTAGGCCTTCGGGGAGCCCTACTGTGTGTAGTAGGTCGCATTATGCTGGGTTGATCAGGTGCGCCTCGAATTGGGTCTTCTGCGCTGTTGTAGTTGCCATTCTTGGTGTATTTTACCAGGTGGGGTCTTGTGCAGCGGAGGTGAATCTTCACCCGTGTCAGGCGGTAGGATTTGCCACTGGCGGATAAGGCGTAGGCCATCTTCCAATGTGGTAATCAGGTGGGTGGTGCCCTGATGAGAAACGATCAATTTAGCCGGATATTTCCATTTATACATTATCTTGTGGTTTCTAAGCGCTTTGGTGACTGTCGCCATGTTACGTCGCAGTTGCAGCGTGTATTGCGAAAGGTCCGGGAGCACTTGTAAGTTTGCAGCTTGTTCTGGAATGTTCTCCGCTTTGCGGAAGGCATCCAAAAGTAGTTCCTTAGTCTGGAAGAAATGGATTCGCAGGAGTACATCTCTCGGGACTTCTTGCGGCAAGAAGGAGGGTTTGGGAACTCTGTGGATCCTATCTATCCTCAGATCTAATGGGGACAATGATGGTGCTACAGCATGGAATAAGTCTGTGGCATAGGACTGAAGCTGTTGCGTCGTGACATCTTCCGGTATGCCCCTTATTTTCAAATTGTTCCTGCGGGAACGGTCCTCGAGGTCTGCTAATTTGGCTTGTATTTTAGAAATAGAGTCCTGCTGGGTCATATGGGAGTCAACAAGTGCATTGAAAGATACCGTAACATCACTCATCTGCGTTTCAACTTGATGCACCCTGCCTCCCAATTCAGTGATTTCAGCTCTACATTGTTGGAGGCACGACAACATATCAGACTGTAGCGATGATCTAAGCGACATGAGCATTTCTTTGAGTGTAATATCCGATATCGATTGCCCTGTAGTAGGAAACATGGCGATTGGATCCACTGGGGAGTTTGAGCCTGGATCCTTGTCATGGGCACCACTCACCTCCATGTCCAGGGCCGAATACTTATTGCGATGTGCGGGTATATCTGGATCCAGCCTGGGCTTTGATTTCGCCGGGCTTCTTGTTGTGGGAGAATCACATGGAGAGGAACTGCCACTGCTCCGTGCGGCTTGCATAGTTTGCTCGACATCCGCGTTCCTCTCCTTTTCCGTCCGCATCACTTCCGGTCCAGAAGGTGGCACTGGAGCGCTTGAGGCTGGCCTGCGATTTTGTCTCTCGCCGCCATTTTCCTGTGGTCCGCGGGAGACAGCCGGAAAAAAGTCCGGTAATTTAAGCATTTTCTCCGCCGCGCGGAGCTTCTTCTTCATGTCCCCGGGTCCCCTCGCTTCTACGGCGGATTGTTAAGCCTAAGCGGCGATTCCGGCGTGCGAACGAGCGTCGATATTGCGGTGGCTCCCCGTCAGCCGAGCGGAGCTCTAAGCACTTGCGGCCATCATGTTCGGCGGTCGCCACGCCCCCCCTGGTGTTGTGCTTTTTAAGGACAGTTTCCCGCACAGTATTTATTAAGAAATTTTTAACGAAGATATTTTTAAGATACAAAATCAATCTATATGACACAGTCTATACATGTGAAACGTATTCACGGAGACAAGTGATCATAAAAAATAGTTACATTTATTGGTTGACAAAAGACAAATATTTACATGAAATTAAAATATCGATTGCGTCACATGAACACCTTGACAATTAATGGAAACACCCACAAAATGGGAGTGTCGTACTTTGGACTTAATTATCACCATTATCACTTCTCGGTAGAATCAATAACGTCTGTATTTCACACCTCCAACCGTTACTATACTGCAGGTAAGTAAGTGGTTAACAATGTGAAATAAATTAGACGTTTGATTGTCACAAAATTGGCAACTATGAAAAAAAAAAAATTTATAATGAAAAATTGACTTTAGAGAAAAATCTAAAAGGCGGTTATTGATTCGAGAGAATGATTTTCAATAATAGAATATTCCAAACATCAATATTTAAGAGAACATAGAAGATATAATAAACAAATATTTACCCATTCCCATATGGCTATTAGTGTGGATTGTTGGTTACCAGGATTTTTAAGATGGCGGCCGTGGCATTCAACATGGATTAGTTTACAGAGGAATTACTTTGTGTGACCTCCGAGTTCCAAGGAGCAGGGATCTTCATGAATATAAAAATGTGTATTCATGCATGGTGCATGAGTGTCAATTTGTCTGGGAGTCTTCAGGTGCCCCCCTCCCCCCCCAGGGTATCCCTCAGCTCTCTCCCCTGAGCTCTCCTTCCTTTTTTGGCATCTTTCTAGTTTGTTAAATATCCTCTTAAACAAAAAGATCATAAAATTATACTAAGTTCTACCCAGAAGGTATGTGTTCCCTCCTCATTGGCAGGCAACATGTAATGGTTAGCTTTCCCAGGAGTCTAATGATTTTAAGGTAATACCACCTTCAACCACCAGGTGTCTCACATGTGTTTGGTGTTTTATCTCTTTTAGTTAATATTTTTATTTTTATAATATGCATTAGTTTTTATATATGTTCTAACGAATATATCTCTAGTGTTCAGGAATCATAGTAAATGATATAATATAAAATATGCTTAACATAATTTTGAATAATCCCCATTGTATAAAATGGTTATATATGTATATCAATGTATATCTATTAAATGTTTAGTCCATTTAGAAAGGACACAGGTTAGATATATATCAAACAATATCACATACAATTATTATCTATATGGATACATGTATAATTCGGGTATCCAATCAATATTTGTTTATCTAAACATAGGTTAAATTCTTATACAGTTATAATCATGATTATATGTTTTTATAATGCTAATTCATTGCTAAAACACTTCTACTTATGATCACACTTTCATATATAATCTCTTTATGACAAAGTTCTTTAGATCATTAGATACTAACATTATAATATCTCTTTTGTTACCTACAAACATCACATAAAGTTTGAATTACTTGAAGTACTTTTGAAATATGTCTGACTTGCATATCCCTCTCACACCATGTTTTGAGATGAACTTTGAACAGTCCAATAAATGTTTAGATGGCTGAGCTGTGCCCTTCAAATCCCTACAATTCACACAATAGGTTTTGTTGGACAAGGTGTCGGCTATTGAATTTTGTCTTCATGGTTGTATATTGTCCAAACAGTCTTCACTTGCGCACAATGGGGTTTTCTAGATAAGGATTATTTCCATGTGATAAATACTTATGCAAGTTTGGTCTTCTCAATCTAACCAACAAAATAAGTAAACAGCTTTTTGTTTGGTGACAAAAGCTACCATTGTTCCAGTCTCTTGTTTTCACACAGGGTTTGTAAAAGTTACAGATAACTAATCCCCTGCACAAAAAGTGTGAGATCATGTATTTTGTTTTACAGGTCTCCAAAAGGGTAATAGTTCAATAATATCAAAATTATAGTTCATCCACTTTTTGTGGCCTACTGAAATCTCTCATCTCTGCCAGTGAATATTAAATGTATTTCTTCATGAACTCACAACAATGGGGAGGTCACTTGGCATTGTGGGTAGGTAAGCCCTGATACAATGTAAACAAGCAGTCATTTCCTGCAACATTTCTCTATGTTCTTCAAAACAGGGAATAGACAAAGTTCCTTCTGCATTTAGGCAACTAGATGGTGCTAAATACCAATCTACACTAAAACATGCATATACACATATATATATATATATATATATATATATATATATATATATACACTCAGATATACACACTCAGCTACATGCATACACAGACGCACATATATGTAGCGCTGGTACTTTTGCCTACTAATATAATGCAATGTTAATCTATGACTAGTGGTTTATATGGGAAATGGAGATTCATACAGTCAGAGTGAAGGGTTCCTATCCTTCCAGGCCTGGAGCTGGTGAGAGGGCTGCCGCCCACAATTTCAAACGAACTTGTATACACTTAGACTCAATTCACAGTGTTGCTGGGATTGGTAGTCCTGTAGTGGCGGCTGCACATTATCAGACTGAGTTTAGCAGGCCTCAAGCCTACACTTCATGAAGAGCTGACGCTGGTGGATCAGACGACTACAACGGAGGTAGTCATAAGTTTGCCACATTATCAAACCCTTTTTGGATTACAATTATTTCAATACAATAGCTAGCAGAAGACAGAAGAATAAAGACTACATCTTCATTGCAAGGCCCTGCATTCATTTCAAGTAGAAAGAACTGTCTTATAAAGCAAGGGGGAGCTCCCTAGCCAGTGTGTTGTACTGTGTTGCTGGTTTTATAATTTTGTGTTTAATACGGCGTGCTGGAAGTGAGAAGGGTGCCCAGAGTAAGGCATTGTCCCTCTGAGCATTGGTCCCCCTTGGAGATGCGTGTGCATCCAAGAATTCTTTACAGGTAAAAAAACTGTTGTGAATATCTACTGTGCTGTGGCACTACGTTTGTGTGACAGTACAGTTAATGTAATTATTACTTTTCTGCCAGTTCCAGTAAAAATACGTTCTGGTTAACTACAATTGGTGTGAAGCGTTGTTCCTTCTCCCACAGATAGGGGGAGCAGTGGATACCCAGGTACAGGTAAAGGTACATTATTGCTGTATTGTATATGTGGGGGTCATCCTCTGTTATTACCTTCACACCATACTGTACCACAGCCGTGTCAAGGGGATTGAGCCAAGTTACTGGGGGTGCAAAATCAGAGTACAGGCCCAACAAAAACCAGAAGCTCGTTCGGGGGTTAGTGCTACATATATATTGTACATATGCTCAATTATATATGTAGTGCTGGTACTCCTGATGAGTATGTGCTATGTCTGTAAATTTTGTTTTTTCCCAAGACTGTAGTTGAGTCTTGGGGTTAATATGTAAAATTGTACCTTGACATCAGTTTGGCCGGGCTGTATAGAAGTTCTGCCTGGTCATAGGTGGGTTTTGCACCTGTGAGAGGCATTAGAACGCAGTCTGGTTGGACGCATTGGGTACCAATCTCTCTCTCTCTGAGCCAATCAGTGGGCGCGTTTGTTTTGCTGTGTATTCTGGGAGAGGGTACTGGGTGCTGAAGTCACATGGTTCTGGGTTCTGGTCCAGAAGTTGTTGCTGACTCCATGGTCCTGGTCCTCCTGACCAGCCCCCAGAGGCCCTCATGGCCTGGGGTGCTGATCCATCCATTTACAAGCCTCAGAACTGGTTAGTCCGTGGCACAGTAACTGGAAGGCGGATTCTAAGGTGTTCCGGTGCCATCTCGGTTTCGGAGAGGCCCAGCAACTCTACATGCAACCAGGGGAGGACCCTTCAGTTAGAGGGCCACACACGAGGCTGGCTGCTCAGGAGGAGCCTGGAAGCTGAGCTGTTATGGACACTAATTCAATCCACATTTCTTACGGTATCGCCGGACCGGCTGCAAGATACTGGTACAGTAAGAAAGTTCCTACCTCTATCCTTCCATTTGCAACTAAGTTCCTGTAAGAATCTAAAGTTCTATAACCAAGTCTGTGGCAAAGACTTTGCTAAGCTAGAATCACTTGTTGGCTGCTAGTATCCAAAAACAAGGATTCATCCAACAGTTAAAGAATACAGTTGCGAGTGGCTATTCCCTGGATTATGTAAAGAGAGACTTGTATTGAGATCAGCAGTTCCCACCCACACACTCACAGCTCCTTCCTCTGCCCACCCACACACTCACAGCTCCTCCCTCTGCCCGCCCACAAACTCACAGCTCCTTCCTCTGCCCGCCCACAAACTCACAGCTCCTTCCTCTGCCCACCCACACACTCACAGCTCCTCCCTCTGCCCACCCACACACTCACAGCTCCTTCCTCTGCCCACCCACACACTCACAGCTCCTCCCTCTGCCCGCCCACAAACTCACAGCTCCTTCCTCTGCCCACCCACACACTCACAGCTCCTCCCTCTGCCCACCCACACACTCACAGCTCCTTCCTCTGCCCACCCACACACTCACAGCTCCTCCCTCTGCCCGCCCACAAACTCACAGCTCCTTCCTCTGCCCACCCACAAACTCACAGCTCCTCCCTCTGCCCACCCACACACTCACAGCTCCTTCCTCTGCCCACCCACACACTCACAGCTCCTCCCTCTGCCCGCCCACACACTCACAGCTCCTTCCTCTGCCCACCCACAAACTCACAGCTCCTTCCTCTGCCCACCCACAAACTCATAGCTCCTTCCTCTGCCCACCCACACACTCACAGCTCCTTCCTCTGCCCGCCCACACATTCATAGCTCCTCCCTCTGCCCACCCACACACTCACAGCTCCTCCCTCTGCCCGCCCACATACTCACAGCTCTCTCCACTAGATCAGTCTGTGAACAGTGAACAGTCTGGCAGGGCTCCAGTAGCCGGGACTAGAAGCAGAGCATCGGGAAATGCGGTCAGGAGGTTCTGTATCCCTCCACAGAGAAAAACAAGTCCCTTGTAATTAGGGCTGTTTCCATCCAGACAGTTACATATATGTAAAGATATGTGACATTCTAATACATGTTATGGATCCTTAAATTCTGATTAAGATTTTATGGGGGGTGTTATAATAATTTTTGAGGATGCCCTGGTGGCTGGTGTCTGGGTGACAGGCAGACAGAAACCTAGGCAAAGGATGTAAAAACCGGACTGTCTGGGTGAATCCCAGACAGGTGGCAACCCTAGCAGGGGCGACATTTGGTAAGGGATACCTCGCGATTCCAGTCCTGGTCAGGTGAGAAAAAAGGAGAATGCTGTGAGCCGGGTCTGTCTTTGATTTATAGTTAACCAGACCTATCAGGTTGTGGGGGCGGAGTCACAACCCATATGTATGATGTCATGATGCACCAGGAAAGTACATTTTATATACAGCTCTATAGATCAGACCAAAATGAGGAGGAAAGAGGGACAGAGGGACATTGCTCCAAATCAGGGACAGTCCCTCAAAATCCGGGACAGTTGGGAGCAACGATAAAAGAGAAAAAAAATCCTCCAATCCCATCTACACAATCCTATACCTACAGAGGATCCAGAGGAAGGCCAAATAAAGGACGCTCCAATTTACTCCAGCAGGGGAAATGGGGGGAGGAATGATTGTCTATTCATTGATGATTTATTGGTAGAATAATGGAGAGTATAGGGGTGTCAGAGGAGATTCCTCAATGATCTGAGATGGGAAGAAAACAGAGGAATCCCAGGAAGACCCGGAGGACTCTGATAGATGGAATCTGAATATTTCTGGGATCCTCATAGAGGGATATATGTTATATGAGGGGGGAGGGGAGTACACTGTGACCTGACTGGGATCTGTATTCTGTCTGTGCAGGAAAAGTCCCGAAGGAAATATTCATCCGGCCAGAATCTGACCTTCTCATCCCCATCAGAATCCATCTCACCCTCAACCATACAGATAGAGGGAGATGTGACTGGATTATCTGGCACTATGAGGAATCTCCTGGAGACTGGAAGGAAATAGCTGAACACAGGAATTGTTATCCGTCTGATCTCAGATATTTCCCCAATACAAGGATATCAGAGAATGGAAGTCTCATCATATCCAATGTGACTCCGGAGAATGACGGGAGATACCGTGTGAATTTATACAACTCTACAGGACCCCTTATACAGAGAGATTATTACACCGTCCATGTAGAAGGTAAGTCCAGAAGATTGTACAGCGCTGTGTATGGGGGTCACATGACTGAAGAAAATGGGTGTGATGTTAGTGGGGGGATTTAGTGTTGGGGGAGGGGTGCACACAGACACAATCTATCTCCTCCAGTCTCCAGGAAGATGTCTGCACACCTGATTATAGGTAAGGATGGGGGAGGGGTATGATGTGTATATATTGGACCTGATCAATGGAAATGATTGTCTCTCTCAGTTCCAGTATCGGTTCCGCTCCTCCATGTCTCATGTCTCCGGAATGGCAGCGCTGAGATCTCCTGCAGGGTGGAGGAGGGGACTAAGCCGAATATCAGTCTATCTGTGATTGGAGGATCCCAGGAGAGATATTCCACATCCGCCAATAACATTACAGCCATTGTGGGGTCCCCGGGGCCCTGGAACATCACCTGTACTGTGGAGAATGGGGTCAGCCAATCAGAGGAGAGCAGAGGTGGGGGTCCCCTGTCCAGGGCAGGAGAGATCGGGGGATGGGCACAGAGACATTTAAACAGAGCAGGTGGGAGGGGCTGAAAACAAATAAGCCCCGCCCACTGACTGAATAGAGAATATGAAATATATACAGAAATTATAGATTTACATTACAGGTTTTATTTTTTAGTCCTGATCATAATAAAATAAAAACACAATATTTCCCCTTCATGGTGTTTGTTCTCAGAGGACAGGAAATGATTTCCAATCATAGATGGCGGATAATATTCCTGTCTATATAATCCGCAGTCTAGAGCGGGTAAGGAGCGCCCCGCGTACATCTACTGCGGCAGGGCGGCAAAATCACTTACCTGTTCATGATTTCTTCTTCCTGGTCTGGGGGGCGTGCGCCACTGGAGGCCACTCCCACTGTTATTGGACACAGCAGGAGCCAATCAGTGGGTCCGACAGAAGTGGTGAGTCTATAGCAAGAGCCCCACAAGTCCCCACAAGTCTATAGCACGGCTCTTGTAATGTGGATTCCCTACAATTGTACAACAAACTTGTGAAGTCCGGCAAGTCTGGCAATAGCTTGTCAAGTCATCTTCAAACTTGCAGCTGATTGGCTATCTGGGCCCCTTCCTACACCTTGTGATAGGGGGCGCCCCTCTTTCTTATCTCAGAAGGTTGTTGGGTTTCCATTTTCTGATGTGACTGTTGTGTCTTCTCTTCTTATGATAATGATAATTGTATGAGAGGTCAGGACCCCACATATAGGATACAGGATTGTCTGCATGACAGTTTGAAATTCAAGCCATCCAAGGGCAGACTGATTGTACTGAAGTTGGTCCATCAGATGACTTCAGAACAACCAGCCCGTCGTGTTCTTTTTTTGTACAATCACTGCCAGTGGCTATAGCCTCCAGCACTGATCATTGTATTCTGATGGCGGGGAAACCTTCCACTCTCAGAACACAATGACTCCACAAGAAGGATTCTTCCCATCAACACTGACTGTGCTGATGGGGAATCAAGCGATTTTCTTTCCTTCAATCTGTGGAAGAAGAACCGAAAATTGGAAATGTATGTCTAGCCTTAGACCAAATAATACAAAATATCCAGAGAAGACATTTATTGTCCTCCACATGTCCATTGTCCTTGTCCATGTATGGATGGACGCCCACCATCATCTACTGGAAGGTCAGGGATTATCTTACCTGACTGCATTATATATGTAATACATTCTCTATTTATCATCTCTTCATAAAGTCCATCCAGTTCCACCAATAAAAGAGAAGAAATCCTCCAATCCCATCTACACAATCCTATACCTACAGAGGATCCAGAGGAAGGCCAAATAAAGGACGCTCCAATTTACTCCAGCAGGGGAAATGGGGGGAGGAATGATTGTCTATTCATTGATGATTTATTGGTAGAATAATGGAGAGTATAGGGGTGTCAGAGGAGATTCCTCAATGATCTGAGATGGGAAGAAAACAGAGGAATCCCAGGAAGACCCGGAGGACTCTGATAGATGGAATCGGAATATTTCTGGGATCCTCATAGAGGGATATATGTTATATGAGGGGGGAGGGGAGTACACTGTGACCTGACTGGGATCTGTATTCTGTCTGTACAGGAAAAGTCCAGGAAATATTCACCCGGCCGGGATCTGACCTTCTCATCCCCATCAGACGTCATCTCATCCTCAACCATACAGATACAGATACAAGGAGATGTGACCGGATTTGCTGGTACTATGAGAAATCTCCTGGAGACAGGGAGAGAATAGCTGTACACTGGAATTGTTATCTGTCTGATGTCAGATATGTCCCCAATATAAAGATATCAGAGAATATAAGTCTGATCATATCCAATGTGACTCTGAGGAATGACGGAATATACCGTGTGTATATATACAACTCTACAGGACACCGAATACAGAGAGATGATTACTTCATCCATGTAGAAGGTAAGTCCACCCAACCCCCACCCCCAGTCCTAGCAGTGTCCTCCCCGCTCCGTGTCTTTATATACACCCTCCATGTAGAAGGTAAGTCCACCCAACCCCCACCCCCAGTCCTAGCAGCAGGGCCACTGATAGGGAAATACAACCAGCCCTGTTGTACCGGGCCCAGCCAGCAGGGGGGGCTGAGCAGATTTCTAGATAAAAAATAAATTTGCTAAATAACTTTATTTACCTGCAGCTACGTGATTGGTGAGGTATATAGAACCTTCCTGGGCCCCATCAGGATAATAGAGGGGCCCAGGAGGTGAGAGAAGAAGAGGGACTTTTTCTCCATTTTCGGGTGGAGGTATACAATCCCCGCTCTGCATCTGTGTACATTGTGCTCCCTGTGTGCTTTCCTGGGCGGATGGATTCAATTGTAATGCGGCTCCTTCCCTCAGTAAGTGCCGCGCTGCTGCCGCCTGAAGGAGAGACTGAAAGAGAAAGTAATCCCGACACACATCACACATCACACAACACACGCCACACGTCACACACATCACACACCACATCACACACATCACACATCACACACCACACATCACACATCACACATGACTCATCTCTCATCACTCATCACTCATCACACCACATCTCACATCTCACATCACACATCAAACAACATCACAAATCTCATGTCACACGTCACACGTCTCACGTCTCACACATCTCACACCTCACACATCTCACACCTCACACATCTCACACCTCACACATCTCTCATGACTCATCACAAATCACTCATCACAAATCACTCATCACAAATCACTCATCACAAATCACTCATCACAAATCACTCATCACTCATCACTCATCACAAATCACTCATCACTCATCACTCATCACAAATCACTCATCACACATCACACATCACACATCACACATCACATATCACACATCAAACAACATCACAAATCTCACGTCACACGTCACACGTCTCACGTCTCACACATCTCTCATGACTCATCACTCATCACAAATCACTCATCACAAATCACTCATCACTCATCACTCATCACTCATCACACCACATCTCACATCACACCACACATCAAACAACATCACACATCTCACATTACACAGCTCACATCACACATCTCACATCACACATCTCACATCACACATCACTCATCACACATCACTCATCACACATCACACATCTCACATCACACATCACACATCACACCACACATCAAACAACATCACACATCTCACATCACAAATCTCACATCACACATCACACATCACACATCACACATCTCACATTACACATCACACATCTCACATCACACATCTCACATCACACATCTCACATCACACATCTCACATCGCACAGCTCACATCACACATCACACATCTCACATCACACATCACACATCTCACATCTCACATCACACATCACACATCTCACATCTCACATCTCACATCTCACATCTCACACCACACATCACATGACCAGGGTAGTCTAAAGGCCCCCACTCTTACCTGTTGCCCATATACTCCAACCTCCACCCCCCCATGTTATTCCATAAGTAAAAGACCACACCTTGCTTTGGAGTAAAATGGCCACAACAGCCTTTATTACAAACCTCAAAAATACTCCAACCAAAAATATATAAATATATATCTCCATAAATATATATAACCGAAAGAATGTACAATATAAAATATACTTATAAACATAAACATATAACCAATAACACACATCTGGTAACGAAATAGCATATAGCTAACATGCTGGTGATCTCTGACAGTGACCCATAACTTTACCAACCCAACAAGTCACTGCGGTACCCACTTCCCACTTCTCCAGGCCTCCAGCTGTGACCGCTCGGAGACAACCTCCGCAGTGACAACCATACCGGTATTCCCTCCAACGTTCAGGAATACACCGGAGGGACCCATCTTAGCAATGGGCCCCCCACCCCATATCAGATGACTTCTGATTTTTACCGCCAACCGTCAAAGACCACCAGACACACACCGCCACAGCCCACAAGGGTGACTACCTTACCCTTGCGGGCCACCCCACACCCGCAACGCCCTTCGGATGCCCTCCTGCAGACCCAAGGACCACAAATCAATCCCCACATCAGACAAATGCACCCCATCCCTCCTAAGGTACATGCCCACATTGCACTCCAATTCCCGGTGGCGAACCACAATCCCGCCCTGACTGGCCACAAATCGCCCAATAACCTTGTTGACCCGAATACGGGTCTTCTGGATGCTCAACACCGAATGAGCCCACCGCCACGCCGTCCGCGCCACGATGTCCGACCACACCAGTACCGTACCAGGAAAGCGGGAACGCAGCCGCAGAAAATCGGACTTGATATCCGCCAGCAAGTCCCGGATCTTCACGACCCCCAGGTCATTCCCCCCACGTGAATCACCAGCACCGCCGGGGGACCCCCCCGAGACACATGTCTCTCAATCTCTGCCACCAAACTACCCCAGCGCAGCCCAGGGACGCCCAACCACCGCAAACACGCCTCCCCCCTGGAAATCCCCAGTTGCCTGCCCTCCGGACGCTGATCTCCTCTCCTGGCCCCCCAACACACGTAGGAGTGGCCCACGATCCAGACGAGGCGAGCTGAAAGAAAAAACAACAACGTAAAAGCACCCCAACCCCAGGCCCCAGCGTCACCCCAGCGAAATTGACACCACCTCAACCACCCAAACAACCCACCAGTAAAAAACCCCCAGGGGAAGGAACAAAACATCGAGCAGAACACAAATTCACACACAGTAACAGACAGATATGAAAACAGAACCATACCCGCAACCCCAGCACAGGTAGTGCAGGAAAATCACCAACAGAGTCCCGTGCACGTCCTACGCTGGATTGCAAACCCCTCTTTTTTTTTTGTATTAAAGAGCCCATACCACTACAATTAAAGTAAAACCAAGTGCGGCCTGACGTAAGAACGAAAACGCCGCGACTCCCACCTCCCAATCCTGCGAACCGCAGCCTCATCCAGACCGCACCGGGCCGCCTCCGTGGCCGCCCCGATCCGGAACGAATGGGTTGCAAACTCCCTCCCAGCCAGGCCTACCGCCGTAAACACTTACGAAAAACCGAAACAAACTGGTATCTCGACAAGAAGGACCCATCCACGTGACACAGGAATGGACCCTCCCCCCCACCACGGACAGCGCGAAAATCCCGCACCGCCGATACCAGGCACACCCCGGATCCTGGTAAAGCAAACAGCGACACCAGCACCCCTCTGCCCAGCTGATCCGTCTTGGACCTGCGCAGCCAGAGGCCAACCCTCTCCGCCCCTAAGCGAACCTCCCCGTCAAACAACCCCCCGGCCACGTGCTTGGACGGGCTAACCAACTCCCCGATGCGAAAAGCCCCATAGAATGCCAAGGAAAAAGCAGCCCGAAACAATCGCACCTCATACTCCGAAAAACACACCCCCCAACTGAGCACAGATCGCCTGCAAAATAGCAAACGTCACTGGCCTCCTCGTATCCTGAACCCTGCAGCACCTGCGATAACCCTTCAACGCCTGACGCACCCAAAAATCCTTCGTCCGGTCCTCCACCCGCAACAGCTTAAACAAAAAGGCCAAACCCGCCAACTTCCGACCGATCGCAGACACAGACGCCCCACACTCCATATTCCGAGCCACAAAATAGATTACCAACAACCGCCAATCAGCGACCCGATCGACCACCCCCGCCTCCCGAACCAGACCAGACCATTCCGACCAAACCTTAGAATAGGCCAACCAGGTGGGCCCACTCACTGACCGCCGAATCCATCCGGCAGCGACTCCAAGGGCAGCTTCCAGATCCACTCCGGGCAAGGTGCCCCATTCGCGTCCACGCCCGGCGCCAGCTCCCGGAACCGGTCCCACTGAAAACGAGACAGGGAGTCAGCCAACTCGTTTTCCACGCCCGGGATATGAACAGCGTAAACAAAAACATTAAGCTGCAAACAACGCAGGACCAACTGCCGCATTAAACGAATAACAGGAGGGGAAGAAGCCGACACCCGGTTCACCACCTGCACCACCCCCATGTTGTCGCAATTAATGCGCAACTTCAGATTCCGACACTCCTCCCCCCACAGCTCCATAGCCAACACGATCGGAAACAGTTCCAACAGGACCAGGTTGCCCAGGAACCCCGCCTTCCGCCAAGCCTCCGGCCAAGGCTCCGCACTCCACCGTCCCCCGAAAAACGCCCCGTAACCCGAGGAACCCGCCGCGTCCGTAACCAAATCCAAATCAAAGTTACTGACCGGGCCCGCCATCCACATGGCCCGGCCATTGTAAGAGGCCAAAAACTCGTGCCAGACACGCAAATCCTCACGGTGCTCACCCCCCAGCCGTACGAAGAGAGTAGGAACGCTGACCCCCGCCGTCGCCGCCGACAGCCGCCGGCAAAATATCCGCCCCATGGGAATAATTCTGCAGGCGAAATTCAGTTTACCCAAAAGCGACTGCAAGGTCCGCAACTGGACCTTCCGCCGACCCTGAATCTCCCGAATCTCCCGCTGCAAATCCAACAGCTTGGCCTCTGGCAGCCGACACTCCATAGCATGTGAATCAATCACGATCCCCAGGAAACTCAGCTCAGACGTCGGACCCTCCGTCTTATCAGCCGCCAGGGGAACCCTAAACCTGCCCGCGATGTGCTGCAATGTGGACAACAAAATCGCACACACAGCGGAGGCAGGGGGGCCCACGCAGAGAAAATCATCCAAATAATGAATGACCGACTCCAGACCCGCCGTATCCCGCACCACCCATTCCAAAAAGGAGCTAAACGTTTCAAAGTACGCACAGGAGATCGAACAACCCATCGGCAGGCACATGTCGACAAAATACTCGTCGCGCCAGCAGCATCCCAACAGCCGAAAGCTATCAGGATGAACCGGAAGCAGCCGAAAAGCCGACTCCACATCGGCCTTGGCCATCAGTGCCCCACGCCCATACCGCCGCACCCACCAGACAGCGGCATCAAACGACGTATAAGAAACAGTGCACATCTCAGGGTCGATGAAATCATTCACCGAGCCCCCCCTCGGAAAGGACAGGTGATGAATGAGCCGAAACTTCCCCGGCTCCTTCTTGGGGACCACCCCCAACGGGGAAACCACCAAGTCGGGCCATGGCTTGTCCGCAAGCGGCCCCCACATGCGCCCCAACTCCACCTCCTTCCGCAGCTTTTCGCCCACCACCCCGGACGCTCCAACGCCGACTTCAAATTCCTGGCAACCCGCGGTACCCCCGGCAACGAGCACGGAATCGGAAAGCCATCCCGAAACCCCGCCTCCAACAACCGAGCCGCCGCCCTATCCGGATACCTACTTAGAAAAGGGAGCATCCTTGCCAGCATCACCGGCGTCCTCCCTCTTCTGAGTGGCATCCCCGGCCCGCTTCCCTTTACGGAAACAACAGGACAACGCGTGGGCCCCACCGCAATTGAACTTGCACACGCCCCCGAACTTGCAGGCACCCTCGTTATATTGCCAGCAAACCCCCCACTTTTTTCCGGCCGACAGTCCCGAGGTAGGCGCACTCCCGGCCCCCCCCTGAAAAAACTGAGGCGCAGCCCTCGCCGAAGACATCAGCCGCATCCAAAGGCTGATGTCCTTATGGTCCCAACGCAGTTCCGGCCGCACCGCCTTGCGCAGCCGAAACTGCTCGTCGTACCGGAGCCACGCCACCCCCCCATACGCCCGATGGGCCTCACCGATCGCATCCATGTAACAGAAAAGCGCCGAACAATGCTCGGGGCTTTTCTCGCCGATGACACTCGCCAAGATGGCAAACGCCTGAAGCCAGTTGGAGAACGTGCGCGGAATCAGCCGATACCGCCGCTTCTCCTCGTCCTCCTTCTTGGAATCGTCGGGCTTGACCCTATCCAAGTTAAACTTCTCCAACGGGAGAAGTGAGAAAATCTCCACAAACTCCCCCTTCCAAATTTTTTCCCGGACCTCCTGTTTCAAATGAGCCCCCAGCGGGCCCTCAAAACACACGTAAACCTCACACCGCGCCGCGTCGGCCAACCGCACGATGTCCTCACGCACAATCGCATCCTTCTTCCCTCCGTCCGCAGCCGCCACCGGCCCCGACGCGGGCGCCACATGGGCCGCCGCGGGAGCAGCCACGGCGGCCCCCAGGGCCGTCTCCGGCACCCCCGCCGGGGGAGCCACCCACGGGGCCACAGGCGGTGGGGCCTGTCCCCGGTCGAAGCGACCAACCAACGCCCGCAGCCCATCCATCAGATCCCGCAAGGCCCCGGCAGAGTCCCCCCGGAACCCCCCCACCCGAGACGCCCGCCCCCACCGGCTCCCCCCCCACCGGCGGCACTGGCCACCCTGTGCCCGCCTGTACCCCCCCAACAAGCCCTGCAATGCATGCGACAATGACAACGCATCAGGGGACTCACCTGGCGGCCCCGGGGCGTTCCTCACCGCCGGGCCGGCGACAGCACCGCTAGGATCCGGCAATTCATCATCTTCCGAGACCTCCCCTTCCGAGCGATCCTCTGGCCCCCACGTAGGCGGTGGTGTAAGCCCCCCGGGGGAAGAGACCCCGGAGGCCGACGGTGCAACCCGCAGGGGAGCAGCCACACGCACGGCCGATCCATCCACAGCAGTCTGGCGAAGTGAACCAGCCCTGCCAGACCTACGTGCAGCAGATCCCTGGGCGCTTCCTGATCCACGCTGGGCAGAGCAGCCCGCAGGCGATCCACGTACCTGCCCGGGCCCTGCGACATCTCCCCTGTCCCGAGCAGCCGGAGCCAAAGCTGAGCCACCCCGAGCCGCCCTCCCCCCTCAGCAGAGCGTCCACCAGCAACTAGGAGTCCACCCCCCCTGAAGGCAGGATGGCCGCCCTCCCCCCCTCAGCAGAGCATCCAGCAGCCCCAACAGCATCACCCCCCCCCCGCAGGCAGGATGGCCGCCCTCCCCCCTCAGCAGAGCGTCCAGCAGCCACAACCACATCACCCCCCCCACAGGCAAGATGGCCGCCCGCCGTCCACACATCTCACATCTCACATCTCACATCTCACAACTCACATCACACATCTCACATCTCAAATCACACATCTCACATCTCACATCTCACATCTCACATCTCACATCACACATCACACCACATCTCACATCACACATCACACCACATCTCATATCTCACATCACACATCACACATCTCACATCAAACATCACACACCTCACATCACACATCTCACATCACACATCTCACATCTCACATCACACATCACACATCACTCATCTCACATCACACATCACACATCACTCATCTCACATCACACATCACACATCTCACATCTCACATCTCACATCACACATCACTCATCTCACATCACACATCACACATCTCACATCTCACATCTCACATCACACATCACTCATCTCACATCACACATCACACATCTCACATCTCACATCTCACATCAAACATCACACATCTCACATCACACATCTCACATCTCACATCACACATCACACATCACTCATCACACATCACACATCTCACATCACACATCACTCATCACACATCACACATCACACATCACACATCAAACATCACTCATCTCACATCACTCATCTCACATCACACATCACTCATGACTCATCACACATCACACATCTCACATCTCACATCTCACATCACACATCACACATCACTTATGACTCATCACACATCACACATCACTCATCACTCATCACTCATCACACATCACACATCACTCATGACTCATCACACATCACACGTCACACATCACTCATGACTCATCACACATCACACATCTCACATCACACATCACACATCACTCATGACTCATCACACATCTCACATCTTACATCACACATCACACATAACTCATGACTCATCACACATAACACACCACACATCACGAATCACACATCACTCATCACTCATCACACATCACACATCACACATCACACATCACACATCACACATGACTCATCACACATCACACATCACACATCACTTATGACTCATCACACATCACACATCACTCATCACTCATCACACATCACACATCACACATCACACATCACTCATGACTCATCACACATCACACATCACACATCACACATCTCACATCACACATCACACATCACTCATGACTCATCACACATCTTACATCACACATCACACATCACTCATGACTCATCACACATAACACACCACACATCACGAATCACACATCACACATCACTCATCACTCATCACTCATCACACATCACACATCACACATCACACATCTCACATCACACATCACACATCACACATCACTCATGACTCATCACACATCTTACATCACACATCACACATCACTCATGACTCATCACACATAACACACCACACATCACGAATCACACATCACACATCACTCATCACTCATCACTCATCACACATCACACATCACACATCACACATCTCACATCACACATCACACAACACTCATGACACATCACAAATCACACATCACACATCACTCATCTCACATCACACATCACACATCACACCACATCACACATCACACCACATCACACATCACACCACATCCCACATCACACCACATCACACATCACACATCTCACATCACACATCATCACACATCTCACATCTCACATCACACATCACACATCACACCACATCTCACATCACACATCACACCACATCACACCACATCTCACATCTCACATCAAACCACATTACATATCACACATCTCACATCACACATCACACATCTCACATCACACATCACTTATCTCACATCACACATTTCACATCACAAATCTCACATCTCACATCACACATCTCACATCACACATCATCACATCATCACACATCACACATCATCACACATCATCACATCATCACACATCACACATCATCACATCATCACACATCACACATCATCACATCATCACACATCACACATCACACATCATCACACATCACACATCTCACATCTCACATCATCACACATCTCACATCATCACACATCTCACATCACACATCTCACATCACACATCTCACATCACACCACATCTCACATCTCACATCACACATCACACCACATCACACATCACACCACATCTCACATCTCACATCACACATCACACATCACACCACATCACACATCACACCACATCACACATCTCACATCACAAATCTCACATCACACATCTCACATCACACATCACACATCACTCATCACACATCACACCACATCACACATCTCACATCTCACATCACACATCTCAAATCACACATCACACCACATCACACATCACACATCTCACATCACACATAACACATCACACCACATCCCACATCACACCACATCTCACATCACACATCACACCACATCACACATCACACCACATCACACATCTCCCATCACACATCTCACATCACACATCTCACATCACTCATCACACATCACACATCTCACATCTCACATCACACATCACACATCACACATCACACATCTCACACCTCACATCCCACATCACACATCTCACACCTCACATCACACATCTCACATCTCACATTTCACATTTCACATCACTCATGACTCATCACACATCACACATCTCACACCTCACATCACACATCTCACATCACACATCACACATCTCACATTTCACATTTCACATCACTCATGACTCATCACACATCTCACATCACTCATCACAAATCACACCACATCTCACATCACACATCACACCACACATCAAACAACATCACACATCTCACATCACAAATCACACATCACACATCTCACATCACACATCACTCATCACACATCACACCACATCACACATCTCACATCACACATCACACATCACACATCTCACATCACACATCTCACATCACACATCTCACAGCTCACATCAAACATCACACATCACACATCACCCATCTCACATCACACATCTCACATCTCACATCACACATCTCACATCACACATCTCACAGCTCACATCAAACATCACACATCACACATCACACATCACACATCTCACATCTCACATCACACATCACACCACATCTCACATCTCACATCACACATCTCACATCTCACATCTCACACCACACATCACACATCTCACATCACACATCACACATCTCACATCTCACATCAAACATCACACATCACACATCACACATCTCACATCTCACATCTCACATCTCACATCACACAGCTCACATCTCACATCTCACATCTCACATCTCACATCACACATCTCACATCTCACATCACACATCACACATCACACATCACACATCACACATCACACATCACACATCTCACACCTCACATCCCACATCACACATCTCACACCTCACATCACACATCTCACATCTCACATTTCACATTTCACATCACTCATGACTCATCACACATCACACATCTCACACCTCACATCACACATCTCACATCACACATCACACATCTCACATTTCACATTTCACATCACTCATGACTCATCACACATCTCACATCACTCATCACAAATCACACCACATCTCACATCACACATCACACCACACATCAAACAACATCACACATCTCACATCACAAATCACACATCACACATCTCACATCACACATCACTCATCACACATCACACCACATCACACATCTCACATCACACATCACACATCACACATCTCACATCACACATCTCACATCACACATCTCACAGCTCACATCAAACATCACACATCACACATCACCCATCTCACATCACACATCTCACATCTCACATCACACATCTCACATCACACATCTCACAGCTCACATCAAACATCACACATCACACATCACACATCACACATCTCACATCTCACATCACACATCACACCACATCTCACATCTCACATCACACATCTCACATCTCACATCTCACACCACACATCACACATCTCACATCACACATCACACATCTCACATCTCACATCAAACATCACACATCACACATCACACATCTCACATCTCACATCTCACATCTCACATCACACAGCTCACATCACACATCTCACAGCTCACATCTCACATCACACATCTCACATCTCACACCACACATCTCACATCTCACATCACACATCTCACATCACACATCTCACATTTCACATCACACATCTCACATCAAACATCAAACATCTCACATCTCACATCTCACATCACACATCTCACATCTCACATCACAGATCTCACATCTCACATCACACATCACACATCACACATCTCACATCTCACATCACACATCACACATCTCACATCTCACATCACACATCACACATCTCACATCTCACATCACACATCTCACATCTCACATCACACATCACACATCTCACATTTCACATCTCACATCTCACATCACACATCTCACATCTCACATCTCACATCTCACATCACACAGCACACATCACACATCTCACATCTCACATCTCACATCACACATCACACCACATCACATATCACACATCACACCACATTCCACATCACACCACATCTCACATCACACCACATCTCACATCTCACATCTCACATCACACATCACACTACATCACACATCACACCACATCTCACATCACACCACATCTCACATCTCACATCTCACATCTCACATCACACATCTCACATCTCACATCTCACACCACACATCTCACATCTCACATCACACATCTCACATCACACATCTCACATCTCACATCACACATCTCACATCTCACATCTCACATCTCACATCACACATCTCACATCACTCATCACACATCTCAAATCACACATCACACCACATCACACATCACACCACATCTCACATCACACCACATCACACATCTCACATCACACATCACACATCTCACATCTCACATCACACATCTCACATCAAACATCACACATCACTCATCACACATCTCACATCACACATCTCACATCTCACATCTCACATCTCACATCACACATCACACATCACACATCACTCATCACTCATCACTCATCACACATCACACATCACACATCACACATCACTCATGACTCATCACACATCACACGTCACACATCACTCATGACTCATCACACATCACACATCACACATCACACATCTCACATCACACATCACACATCACTCATGACTCATCACACATCTTACATCACACATCACACATCACTCATGGACTCATCACACATAACACACCACACATCACGAATCACACATCACACATCACTCATCACTCATCACTCATCACACATCACACATCACACATCACACATGACTCATCACACATCACACATCACACATCTCACATCACACATCACACATCACTCATGACACATCACAAATCACACATCACACATCACACATCACTCATCTCACATCACACATCACACCACATCACACATCACACCACATCACACATCACACCACATCCCACATCACACCACATCACACATCACACATCTCACATCACACATCATCACACATCTCACATCTCACATCACACATCACACATCACACCACATCTCACATCACACATCACACCACATCACACCACATCACACATCACACATCACACATCTCACATCACACATCTCACATCAAACATCACACCACATCTCACATCACACATCACACCACATCACACATCTCACATCAAACCACATTACATATCACACATCTCACATCACACATCACACATCTCACATCACACATCACTTATCTCACATCACACATTTCACATCACAAATCTCACATCTCACATCACACATCTCACATCACACATCATCACATCATCACATCATCACACATCACACATCATCACACCATCATCACATCATCACACATCACACATCATCACATCATCACACAACACACATCATCACATCATCACACATCACACATCACACATCATCACACATCTCACATCTCACATCATCACACATCTCACATCATCACACATCTCACATCACACATCTCACATCACACATCACACCACAACACACATCACACCACATCTCACATCTCACATCACACATCACACCACATCCACACATCACACCACATCTCACATCTCACATCACACATCACACCACACTTCAAACCACATCACACATCTCACATCACAAATCTCACATCACACATCTCACATCACACATCACACATCACTCATCACACATCACACCACATCACACATCTCACATCACACATCACACATCACACATCTCACATCACACATCTCACAGCTCACATCAAACATCACACATCACACATCACCCATCTCACATCACACATCTCACATCTCACATCTCACATCACACATCTCAACAGCTCACATCAAACATCACACATCACACATCACACATCACACATCTCACATCTCACATCTCACATCTCACATCACACATCACACCACATCTCACATCTCACATCACACATCTCACATCTCACATCTCACACCACACATCACACATCTCACATCTCACATCACACATCACACCACATCTCACATCTCACATCACACATCTCACATCTCACATCCACACATCACACATCACACATCTCACATCTCACATCTCACATCTCACATCACACATCACACATCACACATCACACATCACACATCTCACATCTCACATCACATATCTCACATCACACATCTCACAGCTCACATCGCACATCACACATCTCACATCACACATCTCACATCACACATCACCCATCTCACATCACACATCTCACATCTCACATCTCACATCACACATCTCACAGCTCACATCAAACATCACACATCACACATCACACATCACACATCTCACATCTCACATCTCACATCTCACATCACACATCACACCACATCTCACATCTCACATCACACATCTCACATCTCACATTCTCACACCACACATCACACATCTCACATCTCACATCACACATCACACCACATCTCACATCTCACATCACACATCTCACATCTCACATCACACATCACACATCACACATCTCACATCTCACATCTCACATCTCACATCACACATCACACATCACACATCACACATCACACATCTCACATCTCACATCACACATCTCACATCTCACATCTCACATCTCACATCTCACATCACACATCTCACATCACACATCTCACATCTCACATCACACATCTCATATCACACCACATCTCACATCACACATCTCACATCTCACATCTCACATCTCACATCTCACATCACACATTCTCACATCACACATCTCACATCTCACATCTCACATCTCACATCTCACATCACACATCTCACATCACACATCTCACATCTCACATCTCACATCTCACATCTCACATCACACATCTCACATCACACATCACACATCACTCATCACACATCACACATCCACATCACACATCACACATCACACATCACACATCAAACATCACTCATCTCACATCACACATCACTCATCTCACATCACACATCACTCATGACTCATCACACATCTCACATCTCACATCACACATCACACATCACACATCACACATCACACATCACTCATGACTCATCACACATCACACATCACTCATCACTCATCACACATCACACATCACACATCCACTCATGACTCATCACACATCACACATCACACATCACTCATGACTCATCACACATCACACATCACACATCACTCATGACTCATCACACATAACACACCACACATCACAAATCACACATCACACATCACTCATCACTCATCACTCATCACACATCACACATCACTCATCACTTATCACTCATCACACATCACATATCACACATCACTCATGACTCATCACACATCACACATCTCACATCACACATCACTCATGACACATCACACATCACACATCACTCATCTCACATCACACATCACACATCACACCACATCACACCACATCACACATCACACCACATCCCACATCACACCACATCACACATCTCACATCTCACATCTCACAGCTCACATCTCACATCTCACATCACACATCACACATCACACATCTCACATTCACACATCACACATCACACATCTCACATCACACATCTCACATCACACATCTCACATCTCACATCACACATCTCACATCTCACATCTCACATCACACATCTCACATCACACATCATCTCACATCAAACCACATCACACATCTCACATCTCACATCACACATCTCACATCACACATCTCACATCACACATCTCACATCACACATCATCTCACATCAAACCACATCACACATCACACATCTCACATCTCACATCTCACATCACACATCTCACATCACACATCTCACAGCTCACATCAAACATCACACATCACACATCTCACATCTCACATCACACATCTCACATCTCCACATCTCACATCTCACATCACACATCTCACATCTCACATCTCACACCACACATCTCACATCTCACATCACACATCTCACATCTCACATCACACATCTCACATCTCACATCACACATCTCACATCTCACATCTCACATCACACATCACACATCTCACATCTCACATCACACATCTCACATCAAACATCACACATCACTCATCACACATCTCACATCACACATCTCACATCTCACATCTCACATCACACATCACACATCACACATCACACATCACACATCACTCATCACTCATCACACATCACACATCACACATCACTCATGACTCATCACACATCACACGTCACACATCACTCATGACTCATCACACATCACACATCACACATCACACATCTCACATCACACATCACACATCACACATCCACACATCACTCATGACTCATCACACATCTTACATCACACATCACACATCACTCATGACTCATGACTCATCACACATAACACACCACACATCACGAATCACACATCACACATCACTCATCACTCATCACTCATCACACATCACACATCACACATCACACATCACACATGACTCATCACACATCACACATCACACATCTCACATCACACATCACACATCACTCATGACACATCACAAATCACACATCACACATCACACATCACTCATCTCACATCACACATCACACCACATCACACATCACACCACATCACACATCACACCACATCCCACATCACACCACATCACACATCACACATCTCACATCACACATCATCACACATCTCACATCTCACATCACACATCACACATCACACCACATCTCACATCACACATCACACCACATCACACCACATCACACATCACACATCTCACATCAAACCACATCTCACATCAAACATCACACCACATCTCACATCACACATCACACCACATCACACATCTCACATCAAACCACATTACATATCACCACATCTCACATCACACATCACACATCTCACATCACACATCACTTATCTCACATCACACATTTCACATCACAAATCTCACATCTCACATCACACATCTCACATCACACATCATCACATCATCACATCATCACACATCACACATCATCACACATCATCACATCATCACACATCACACATCATCACATCATCACACATCACACATCATCACATCATCACACATCACACATCACACATCATCACACATCTCACATCTCACATCATCACACATCTCACATCATCACACATCTCACATCACACATCTCACATCACACATCACACCACAACACACATCACACCACATCTCACATCTCACATCACACATCACACCACATCACACATCACACCACATCTCACATCTCACATCACACATCACACCACACATCAAACCACATCACACATCTCACATCACAAATCTCACATCACACATCTCACATCACACATCACACATCACTCATCCACACATCACACCACATCACACATCTCACATCACAATCACACATCACACATCTCACATCACACATCTCACAGCTCACATCAAACATCACACATCACACATCACCCATCTCACATCACACATCTCACATCTCACATCACACATCTCACATCACACATCCACAGCTCACATCAAACATCACACATCACACATCACACATCACACATCTCACATCTCACATCTCACATCACACATCACACCACATCTTCACATCTCACATCACACATCTCACATCTCACACCACACATCACACATCACACATCACACATCTCACATCTCACATCAAACATCACACATCACACATCCACATCTCACATCACACATCACCACATCTCACATCTCACATCACACATCTCACATCTCACATCTCACACCACACATCACACATCACACAATCACACATCTCACATCTCACATCTCACATCACACATCACACATCACACATCACACATCACTCATCACTCATCACACATCACACATCACACATCACTCATGACTCATCACACATCACACGTCACACATCACTCATGACTCATCACACATCACACATCACACATCACACATCTCACATCACACATCACACATCACACATCACACATCACACATCACACATCTTACATCACACATCACACATCACTCATGACTCATGACTCATCACACATACACACACCACACATCACGAATCACACATCACACATCACTCATCACTCATCACTCATCACACATCACACATCACACATCACACATCACACATGACTCATCACACATCACACATCACAACATCTCACATCACACATCACTCATCACTCATGACACATCACAAATCACACATCACACATCACACATCACTCATCTCACATCACACATCACACCACATCACACATCACACCACATCACACATCACACCACATCCCACATCACACCACATCACACATCACACATCTCACATCACACATCATCACACATCTCACATCTCACATCACACATCACACATCACACCACATCTCACATCACACATCACACCACATCACACCACATCTCACATCTCACATCAAACCACATTACATATCACACATCACACATCTCACATCAAACCACATCTCACATCAAACATCACACCACATCTCACATCACACATCACACCACATCACACATCTCACATCAAACCACATTACATATCACTCATCACACATCACACATCTCACATCTCACATCACACATCACTTATCTCACATCACACATCACACATCTCACATCACACATCACTTATCTCACATCACACATTTCACATCACAAATCTCACATCTCACATCACACATCTCACATCACACATCATCACATCATCACATCATCACACATCACACATCATCACACATCATCACATCATCACACATCACACATCATCACATCATCACACATCACACATCATCACATCATCACACATCACACATCACACATCATCACACATCTCACATCTCACATCATCACACATCTCACATCATCACACATCTCACATCACACATCTCACATCACACACACACCACAACACACATCACACCACATCTCACATCTCACATCACACATCACACACATCACACATCACACCACATCTCACATCTCACATCACACATCACACCACACATCAAACCAACATCACACATCTCACATCACAAATCTCACATCACACATCTCACATCACACATCACACATCACTCATCACACATCACACCACATCACACATCTCACATCACACATCACACATCACACATCTCACATCACACATCTCACAGCTCACATCAAACATCACACATCACACATCACCCATCTCACATCACACATCTCACATCTCACATCACACATCTCACATCACACATCTCACAGCTCACATCAAACATCACACATCACACATCACACATCACACATCTCACATCTCACATCTCACATCACACATCACACCACATCTCACATCTCACATCACACATCTCACATCTCACATCTCACATCACATATCACACATCACACATCTCACATCTCACATCTCACATCAAACATCACACATCACACATCTCACATCTCACATCACACATCACACCACATCTCACATCTCCACATCACACATCTCACATCTCACATCTCACACCACACATCACACATCACAATCACACATCTCACATCTCACATCAAACATCACACATCACACATCTCACATCTCACATCACACACATCACACCACATCTCACATCTCACATCACACATCTCACATCTCACATCTCACACCACACATCACACATCACACATCACACATCTCACATCTCAACATCAAACATCACACATCACACATCACACATCTCACATCTCACATCACACAGCTCACATCACACATCTCACAGCTCACATCTCACATCACACATCTCACATCTCACACCACACATCTCACATCACACATCTCACATCTCACATCACACATCTCACATCTCACATCACACATCTCACATCTCACATCACACATCTCACATCTCACATCACACATCTCACATCTCACATCTCACATCACACATCTCACATCTCACATCACACATCACACATCTCACATCTCACATCTCACATCTCACATCACACATCTCACATCTCACATCTACATCACACATCTCACATCACACATCTCACATCTCACATCTCACATCTCACATCTCACATCACACATCTCACATCTCACATCTCACATCACACATCACACATCTCACATCTCACATCTCACATCTCACATCTCACATCTCACATCACACATCTCACATCTCACATCTCACATCACACATCACACATCTCACATCTCACATCTCACATCTCACATCACACAGCACACATCACACAATCTCACATCTCACATCACACATCTCACATCTCACATCTCACATCTCACATCTCACATCACACATCTCACATCTCACATCTCACATCACACATCACACATCTCACATCTCACATCTCACATCACACATCTCACATCACACATCTCACATCTCACATCTCACATCACACATCTCACATCTCACATCTCACATCTCACATCACACATCACACATCACACATCTCACATCTCACATCTCACATCTCACATCTCACATCTCACATCTCACATCTCACATCACACATCACACATCTCACATCTCACATCTCACATCTCACATCACACATCTCACATCACACATCTCACATCTCACATCTCACATCTCACATCACACATCTCACATCTCACATCACACATCTCACATCTCACATCACACATCTCACATCTCACACCACACATCTCACATCACACATCACACATCTCACATCTCACATCACACATCTCACATCTCACATCTCACATCACACATCTCACATCTCACATCACACATCACACATCTCACATCTCACACCACACATCACACATCACACATCACACATCTCACATCTCACATCAAACATCACACATCACACATCTCACATCTCACATCACACATCACACCACATCTCACATCTCACATCACACATCTCACATCTCACATCTCACATCACACATCTCACATCTCACATCTCACATCTCACATCTCACATCTCACATCACACATCACTCTCACATCAAACATCACACATCACTCATCACACATCTCACATCACACATCACACATCACACATCACACATCTCACATCACACATCACTCATCACACATCACTCATCACACATCTCACATCACACATCTCACATCTCACATCACACATCTCACATCACACATCACACATCTCACATCTCACATCACACATCTCACATCAAACATCACACATCACTCATCACACATCTCACATCACACATCTCACATCTCACATCTCACATCTCACATCTCACATCACACATCACACATCACACATCACACATCACTCATCACTCATCACTCATCACACATCACACATCACACATCACACATCACACATCACTCATGACTCATCACACATCACACGTCACACATCACTCATGACTCATCACACATCACACATCACACATCACACATCTCACATCACACATCACACATCACACATCACTCATGACTCATCACACATCTTACATCACACATCACACATCACTCATGACTCATCACACATAACACACCACACATCACGAATCACACATCACACATCACACATCACTCATCACTCATCACTCATCACACATCACACATCACACATCACACTCACACATCACACATGACTCATCACACATCACACATCACACATCTCACATCACACATCACACATCACTCATGACACATCACAAATCACACATCACACATCACACATCACTCATCTCACATCACACATCACACCACATCACACATCACACCACATCACACATCACACACACATCCCACATCACACCACATCACACATCACACATCTCACATCACACATCATCACACATCTCACATCTCACATCACACATCACACATCACACCACATCTCACATCACACATCACACCACATCACACCACATCACACATCACACATCTCACATCAAACCACATCTCACATCAAACATCACACCACATCTCACATCACACATCACACCACATCACACATCTCACATCAAACCACATTACATATCACACATCTCACATCACACATCACACATCTCACATCACACATCACTTATCTCACATCACACATTTCACATCACAAATCTCACATCTCACATCACACATCTCACATCACACATCATCACATCATCACATCATCACACATCACACATCATCACACATCATCACATCATCACACATCACACATCATCACATCATCACACATCACACATCATCACATCATCACACATCACACATCACACATCATCACACATCTCACATCTCACATCATCACACATCTCACATCATCACACATCTCACATCACACATCTCACATCACACATCACACCACAACACACATCACACCACATCTCACATCTCACATCACACATCACACCACATCACACATCACACCTCATCTCACATCTCACATCACACATCACACCACACATCAAACCACATCACACATCTCACATCACAAATCTCACATCACACATCTCACATCACACATCACACATCACTCATCACACATCACACCACATCACACATCTCACATCTCACATCACACATCTCACATCACACATCACACCACATCACACATCACACATCTCACATCAAACCACATCACACATCTCACATCACACATCACACATCACACCACATCCCACATCACACCACATCTCACATCACACATCACACCACATCACACATCACACCACATCACACATCTCCCATCACTCATCACACATCACACATCTCACATCACACTTCTCACATCACTCATCACACATCACACATCTCACATCACACAGCACACATCACACATCTCACATCACACATCTCACACCTCACATCACACATCACACATCTCACACCTCACATCACACATCACACATCACGCATCTCAAACCTCACATCACACATCTCACATCACACATCACACAACTCACATCTCACATTTCACATCACTCATCACAAATCACTCATCACACCACATCTCACATCACACATCACACCACACATCAAACAACATCACACATCTCACATCACAAATCACACATCACACATCACTCATCACACATCACACCACATCACACATCACACATCTCACATCAAACCACATCACACATCTCACATCACACATCACACATCACACCACATCCCACATCACACCACATCTCACATCACACATCACACCACATCACACATCACACCACATCACACATCTCCCATCACACATCTCACATCACACATCTCACATCACTCATCACACATCACACATCTCACATCTCACATCACACATCACACATCACACATCACACATCTCACACCTCACATCACACATCACACATCTCACACCTCACATCACACATCACACATCACACATCTCACACCTCACATCACACATCTCACATCCACACATCACACAACTCACATCTCACATTTCACATCACTCATCACAAATCACTCATCACACCACATCTCACATCACACATCACACCACACATCAAACAACATCACACATCTCACATCACAAATCACACATCACACATCACTCATCACACATCACACCACATCACACATCTCACATCACACATCACACATCACACATCTCACATCACACATCTCACAGCTCACATCAAACATCACACATCACACATCACCCATCTCACATCACACATCTCACATCTCACATCACACATCTCACATCACACATCTCACAGCTCACATCAAACATCACACATCACACATCACACATCTCACATCTCACATCTCACATCACACATCACACCACATCTCACATCTCACATCACACATCTCACATCTCACATCTCACACCACACATCACACATCTCACATCACACATCACACATCTCACATCTCACATCAAACATCACACATCACACATCACACATCTCACATCACACAGCTCACATCACACATCTCACAGCTCACATCTCATATCACACATCTCACATCTCACACCACACATCTCACATCTCACATCACACATCTCACATCACACATCTCACATTTCACATCACACATCTCACATCTCACATCAAACATCTCACATCTCACATCTCACATCACACATCTCACATCTCACATCACACATCACACATCTCACATCACACATCTCACATCTCACATCACACATCTCACATCTCACATCACACAGCACACATCACACATCTCACATCTCACATCACACATCACTCATCACACCACATCACATATCACACCACATCACACATCACACCACATCTCACATCTCACATCACACCACATCTCACATCTCACATCTCACATCACACATCACACCACATCACACA